>NC_069123.1:1872500-2085000 GCF_026914265.1 Mya arenaria
ACGACCCTATCTAAAACTAAAGGTCACATTGAACAATTATTGAGAGCTGCATCAGTGTGTGTATACCACGTGATAAATTACGTCATAAATGCTATGTCCGAAGGCAATATTTTGCTTCGAATGAAGACTTAAAACAAAGATAACCACTATTTCTTCACCATTTTAAATGAAACATAGCGCAGTCTACGCCGCTAACGAAGCCACGCCTTCGGTCTTTTACCAGAGTTTGATTGAGGGTTTAGTTTCTTGAAACACTTCGACAAACCTTTACACAATAAGGCCGTCTGACGGAGCACTGTCAAAACACTATTTTGGAAACAGGTTCGTCGAACTAATCATCTTATCAAACTTCGGTAATACAAGGAAGGCGGGGCTATTTAAGCGGCATAAACTGCCCTTTTAAAAATTTAAAATGTAGTAAAGGATAATTTATCTTTGATTTAAGTCTTCATCCGAAGCAAAATGTAGCCTTCCGACGTAGCATATATGACGTAATTTGTCACGTGGTATACACAAACTGCCTGTGTGCTCAAATTATTTAAGTTGGTCGTTGTCCACACTGTAACTTGGTCATGACCGGAGTTGTTTTTTTAATTCTTTGTTCATGTACTTCTTACATAAAGAAGACTTGTCGCGAGCAAGACCCACGCCCCTACCTGGTACTGCATCGCTCACCCACACATATGGTCAACCATCATTTGGTCAGTATCACAGGCGGCAGTTGCGTTGACATAGCCCTACCTATTATTTTTTTCAAGTAATGTTTGAACTGTACATCCATACACTTGAGCAAGGTTTCAAAATGTCAAGGTCTTTCATAAGGTTTGTTCTCAATACATGACATAATTAATATGTTACAATGGGCGGGAGACGTAGGTGTGTCCCATCCCCTATTGAAATCTTAAATATTAATCTAATGAAAGAGCCATTTCCAAGCATTTGTTCATGAACGCCATCATTCAGTGAAAGTACGACACACGTGAACCAGATACACTTTGCCTTTGTAATTACTGATTTCGAGTTTTTAGCACTTGCTATTTCGTGGGTACCAGCAATGGCACCACTACGCTTAGTTACAAGCATTGATGGGCACGTTCAACAGGTATCGTTTTCCACGTGCGCCTGCGTTTTGCGTTATATGATAATTTGATAGTGATTGAGATTCCAGAATGTTGTTTGTGATAAATTCTGAACGGGTTATTTCTGTTTACAAGATCTTTTCTTTATGATTTCGGAATTATATGTTACCTATTCATAAAAGCAAAGGCCGATTGGAACATTTTGTTGAGTATACTAATGGCCGAAAGTCGTGTCCGGTATGGGTTTCATTTGTGTCTTGCAAATCCCCAATGCCAATTTTCAACACATTACTGTACCGGCAGTACTGGCTCAAATGCCAAAAATCTTTTTTCATTGAATGCATATTAATGTCCAAATCAAAACAGATATTGTAGTTTTTGTAGAACGGACACGATTATTGGATATTTTAGTTTTTGTAGACCGGACAAGACTTTTGGCCATTAGTATACAATTAATAAAGTAAACTAAATTAAGTTGGATTGATGGCGAAAGCTGATAGCTTAAAAAAAACACTCTCGAGCCGGTTTCCTTGGTTTCTAACTGCTAGTGATAAAACGATTATCGAGTACAATCGATATATCGTCGCTGACAATGTTATGTCGGCAACAATCGATAGTGGTTGTCCACAATCGATGTCGCTAATATATTACTTCCGGTGACTACGTATTTTTAGCTCTACTGGCCAAAGGCCAGAAGAGCTTATGCGATGGTAATGTGTACGTAGTATGTGCATCCGTGCGTCCGTGCGTCTGTAAACAATTGCTTGTGAACACGATACAGTCTTCAGATTATGGCCCATGAAAGTTTTAAAGAAATGCTTTCTGTGTTTAGCTATGTTTGCATGAGCGAATTCTATTTTTAGCCAAGTTTACATGTACATGTAAATTCAAGTCTAGAGTTAAGGGAGACAATTTGCAAGTCTAGGATTTTGAGAGACAATTTGCTTTTTGCTTCTGCAGTTGATTTTGTGAATTACTCTGCCTTGTTCTTGTTGAAAGCCCAAAGGCCATATATTAGCTTTAAGTGCTGTTGTTTGCGCATTCATCTTAACAAAATTGGTTGTGCATGTTTAAGTTATGCTCCTGGTGTCATTACTGGCCACACCCACGGTTCACAGGTTTGGTCAACATAAATCTGGAAAGGTTTGAAAATCTTTTTGTGTGTTTGTGCATCCATCTCAGCACAATTGATTGTGAATGTTTGTTCAAATTTATCAATGTTGTTCTAGGATGTCCTTGACTCAAATTGACCTTTTGACCAACCTTTTTTACTTTTAAAACTACAGAATTTTTTACTATGAGTACAGTTTTGAAAGCATTTTTTTTGTCAGATGACTTTTACTTGGCACATTTTAAAATAGTTCATGCAACTAATCGGCATGCAATACTTTCTGGGCTCAGATGTTGAACGTGCTACGTTTTCAGGTAACCCAAACACAAAACATAAACTATATGTCTGTTGCCTTTTACCCATACATACATGCTCTGGATTGATATGACCACAAAAGCCATGCCAGTAGAGCATAGGCCCTTTTGGGCCTCTTGTTTGGTTTTGTGGTAAATGTCAACTTTTCTTTCAGGTAAATTTTCGTCGAGTTCATTTTAACAAGGGAGGTCACTCTCTGACACGAATGCGATGAATGTTAACAATTTTGCTTAAAAACTTACAAACCCTCCCACAATTACAAATTGTTTATATATTTCATAAAATCCTCTTAAATTACCTGTCTCTATGGTGTATAGGGTCCGGTCTTACCTGCAAATTTCGGGAATCCGGGAATGCATTCTGTTTTTGAAACCTTTTTTGGTATCGTTTGTAATTACAAGGGTAGAAATGTCAGGTGCGTCCAGGTTTCCTGGTTTGTTGTTTGGGGTGAAAAACGTCCTCGATTCGGTAAGTATAACCATTGTTATGTTAAAACGATATTTTTTAGAAATGAACTTGTGCACCGAATAAAGAGCAATAAATTATTGCTAATTATTTACGAAGAGGCTTGTCTAAGATGAGAAGCATGGGCGTATTAAAATATATCCTGAAAACAAAGCACGTTTTTAATAGGCTTACCGACTCGCTCAATGCACTTTATTCCTCAAAACAACGATTTTATACCATTCTCTTTCGTGTAATTCTCATCTGATACAGTGATATGGTCAATCAAAGGTATTGTTATTGTTTTCCGGGTGCAGATCGCAAGTTTTTGGCGATAGATCAGCCCATTAAAGAAAATGTTTACTGGTTCATTCTGGTTATTTTAAGAACCCAGGCTCGTCCCAAATTTAGTAAATCTATGGCACATTTTAATAACGATGAAAAGGCGTCGATTGTTTTTCATTGTACATGTATGTGTTCTATAACAAGCGGAAAAAGGGTCCATCTTTAGCGAGGCCAAAGCCGTGACTCGCCCATAATAACGCGTAAGTCGCGCTTCATCTTCATCTACGATAACGTGGAAGCCGTGATTCACCAATGGTAACGAAGAAGCCGTGATTCACCTAAGATAACGACGAAGCCGTGATTCACCTATGATAGCGAGGAAGCCATGATTCACCTTTTATAATGAGGAAGCCGTGATTCACCTACGATAACGCGGAAGCCGTGAATCACCTAAGATAGCGCGGTAGATGTGCTTCACCAGACGTGATTCACCTACAATAACGAGAAAGCCGAGGAAGCCGTGATTCACCTACGATTATGAGGTAGCCATGATTCACCTGCGATAACGAGGAAGCCGTGCTTCTCCAGGGTTGCCACCGAAGTCTTGCACGGCTAGATCATCACGAAATTCAGGCTCAGCGAGCCGGGTAACCTGTTGCATGGTAGAATTATATACAGGAATGGCCGGAGGTTTACACAACTAGTTTATGTAATCAAGTCTGCTTGATATGAAGTGTAATAAAATTCACAATTTTGGCTTCAAATTTCGATTCATGATAAACTTAGGACATTTCTATACAAATATCATTTCCTTTCTCATGTAATGATGCATTTTCTGCATTAGGCTAAGCAAAATTATTGTACATGTATCAACTATGTGCCCAAAACAGTCAATAATAAATAAACGAACATCTTCATACGGTGTTTAAGAACTTCAAATGGTGCTTTATGCGGGGCACCGTTACGCGACCTATATAAAGGCAGTGATATGTCTGCCGCATACTGTATGCGGCGGCGTGGTGCCTCCATGTCGCACTGTATACAGCAATGTTTCAGAACTCTTCATGTTTCAAGAATTAATCTACCATTTTCTGTCAGTATACAACGTACAGTAATATTTTCATTCATGGCCATATTTTCGCACCTTTTATTGTGATGGCCAAAGGCGTTACTGTATGGCATTGTTATTATAATAATACACTTATTTATAGAATATTTAATAATAATATAAATAGACTGAATAAGCAAAAAACGGAAGGCATAAAAATAATACTAAATAGCTAAAATAAGGCAATTAACTCATTTTTGAAGAATTGTCATTTTAGTATAAAGCTCTTAAAATATGATATTATAACATAGTAGCTTTTTTTCATACCACTGCAAGAATTTATACAAAAAACATTTCCATGGAAATGTAATATACATCTGCCATTTAAACCTTCAAGTTTTGTATTATAATAAAATCCCAGGGTTTCAAATCTTGTTTGTACGGGAACTAGCGGCGCTGGTTCTCGACCCAGCTCTCAGAGCCACCGCTCGTACGTGTGGTCGTGCATGGTACGAGATCTGTCTCCTCTCTTCTTGCTTTCCTTCTGGCTCTTTGAGCCACCATCGTACATGTGTATGTGGTCGCATATGTTTCGAGATCTGTCAAATCTTGATTACTTTCTTTGCCTCTTTACACACCCTCCCCTCTTTTCTTCTTTAATCTCAAAAACTTTCTTATGTGATTTCAACCTTTCAACTTCCGCATCTTATCTCCCATCCTCTTTCTCTCCTCTATTTCTCCCCCTTCTTTAAACCTCTTTTTCTTCCCCCTCTTTCTCCCCTCTTTTCTTAAATCTCAAACACTTTCTTATGTGCTTTCAACCTCTCAGCTTCCGCATCTTATCTGCCCTCTTTGTTCCCTCCTCTTTCTTCCCCTTCTCTTTCCCCTTCTTTCTTTTTTCCCATCTTTCTCCCCCTCTGTCTCTCCTCTCTTTCTTCCCCTTCTCTTTTCCCCTTTTACTCCCCTCCTTTTTCTCTCCTCTCTTTCTCCCCATTCTCTTTTCCCCTCTTTCTTCCATCCTCTTTCTCTCCTCTCTTTCTTCCCCTTCTCTTTTCCATCTTTCTCTCCTCTCTTTCTTCCCCTTCTCTTTTCTCCCTCTTTCTCTCCTCTCTCTTCCTATTCTCTTTTTCCCCTCTTTCTCTCCTCTCTTTCCCCCTCTTTTTCCCCTCCTCTTTATCTCCTCCCTTTCTTCCCCTTCTCTTTTCCCCACTCTTTCACTTTTCCCCTCTTTCTTTCCCCTTTTTCTCTCCTCTCTTTCTTCCCCTTCTCTTTTCCACTCTTTCTTCCATCCTCTTTCTCTCCTCTCTTTCTTCCCCTTCTCTTTTGCCCTCTTTCTCTCCTCTCTTTCTTCCCCTTCTCTTTCCCCCTCTTTCTTTCCTCTCCTTCTCTCCTATCTTTCTTCCCCTTCTCTTTTCCCATCTTTCTTCCCATCTTTCTTCCCTCCTCTCTTTCTTCCCCTTCTCTTTTTCCCCTCCTCTTTATCTCCTCTCTTTCTTCCCCTTCTCTTTCCCCCTCTTTCACTTTTCCCCTTTTTCTTACCCCCCTTTCTCTCCTCTCTTTCTTCCCCTTCTCTTTCCCCCTCTTCTTTCTACGCTCGGGTTGCATTTATAATATGTGACAATAAGATGTTTGTAGATGAATTTAAACCTATTTTGTGTTGAAATGGTAAACTAAATGAGCTAAATGTTGGCGCAAATATATCAATGTTTCGATACTCAAAAAATCTGACATAGTTGCGTATAACAATAATTATAAATTGGGAATGGCAAAAAGAAATATGATCCTCAAAAATTTATTATTGCATATTTTATACGGTCTAACTCCATACTCCTTTCTTATATGCAACGCGAGATCAGGATGTGAATATTTGTGTTTATATGACTAGGAAGTTAATAAAT
The DNA here is from genome assembly GCF_026914265.1 of Mya arenaria. Taxonomy (NCBI): domain Eukaryota; kingdom Metazoa; phylum Mollusca; class Bivalvia; order Myida; family Myidae; genus Mya; species Mya arenaria. The sequence continues at coordinate 1,878,681 of NC_069123.1, forward strand.
GCATCGATTTGAAAGTACAAGAATATGTGGACCTCTGTTGTACTTATTACTCTGTCGCTGGTGAGTAATTAATATACATACTTTATTATTTTAAAAACAGTATTTTACATTCATCCAAAATATAACCTATCAAAGTATTTGTATATTGGACCAAAACTAAATTATTATTTACTTCCGATTTCATTGCCAAAATATACGACATAATGTAAGTCTTTTTTAAATGAATTGTGTCTGAATATCATTTCACACTGATAACCGTCACCATTTTGTCTGGGTACATAGACGCGTCTTTTACGTGTAAAAAACCCCGAAGCTTTGCAAAAGTTTGGTCCAAAAAATAATAAAATAATAAAGGTCAGATATTTCGCTGCCAATAAAGCAATCTAGGGTCGGATACGGCGAAATAGGGTAGGCCAGGAAACCGGAAAGAAATAACTGCTTTTGTTGCGTCTTTATAATGTTTTGTGTTTTGTTTACATGAAGTGTTCAATGGCTTTCAAGGCGCATTTTGCTACACATCGCCATCTTTTGCATATCTGCCTGGTTTAGGTCACCGTCTCTGGCACCTTGACATGACTTGAATTATCTTTTATAGAAGCGTAAAAGAGAATCTCTCATGGTTGACTCGAAAGTTATATATGCGCGTTGCTCTCATCCTTAGTTTCTTTAGGCATCGGATCTTATAAGTTTCCCAACTCCTCTAGATCTAGACTTAAAACAATGATAACAATATGAGAGACAACTTTTTTTTCTGGACCAATAAACATTATTGGCTTATGATACTCTACAAAGTGAATTAAACTAACTCTTTGTGAAAACAAGTCATAGTGGTTCGAGGTTTAGTTTTAAACTTAAAAATATTGTCTGAATCAAAATGCTAATTATTTATTAAATGAAACATTGACTCGTTTCAGAGCACAGCCAAACTTTTCAAAACATAAAAATAAACGAATGTCGTAAGTGTACTGTTTGGCGAAACGATAGCCAATGGCATTAACACATCAGTAAATAAGTGTTGTTTTTATATATTAAATTTAAAGAATTCAGTAGAATTGATTGACCCATTAAACCATTTAAAACAAGTTCTGTGAAATGCAAACCATAGTAAGTTTACACCTGCCCTACTTTGGAATGTATAATGCAGTGCCAGCATACTTCAATTTAACTACATAACTTAATTCTTCGAGCTCAGTTTAAACAATATGGGTACGCAAGGTGAGTTTTCCGGAAGTGTTAAGCCGGATATTATCGAACCTATTTACGTCTTGGCAGTCGAGCTATATGATTGGTTAAGATAGCATCGGGTGATTACGGAAATTACCGATGGAACTAGAAGACAGTATCCGGATAATTCGGAACTCCTCGGCCATTTTTTTCAAAAACAACCTCGGATGTATGCCGGTACATCAGTTAAAGTAGTTCGTATTTTTTTTGGATTATATCGTTAAATCATTTTAGTGTTTTAGAGTTGCATTTATTGATATAAGTTTAAATTGGTTGATAGTGAAGTGTATTATTGCAAACATAATTAAGATTCCCAAGAGTTAAGACATAAAGTTTAACTGCTAAATAAAATTACTACGCGATCTACTTGCAGCGGACTTAAACGTGCCTCTCTTTAAGTATGTAAACCGTCCAAATACATCCGAGGTTGTTTTTGAAAAAAATGGCCGAGGAGTTCCGAATGTATACGGATATGACAGACGACGAAGAGGAATAAACGAGTATTGGAAAAAAACACGACCACCACCAACTTTTAACATCGATTCGTCGATTTAAAGGTATTTGCTATTTATTTTTAAGAGAAATTCCCGAAACGTTTCATTTTTAGTTAATAGAATGTGATAAAACTGAGAATGGCTTTTAGTATCAACAAATTGCCTGCCGTCGCATTAACGGATCAATTTAACATGTGATAAATTAAAAGGGACTGGAGTAAGTGGTCGTATTACCGAATAACGGGATGCCCGTTTTTTTCGGGGTTTACGATCGGGTCTGAAAAGAATCGGATCTTATTAGCGGGTTGGTTGTGAAAACGGGGTGGTCGCATATAGGGATTTTACAGTATTTAATTTGATCAGTATGTCTTAGATGATTTACGGAGTCTTCATGATGAAAACAGTCATTTCTTTAATCAAACATTTCAAAGACGACTGATGTCATCCGTTCAGATACAAACGAATTTGCGATTTGGCATCCATAATGAAATTGAAACAAATTGGTCAAGACCGTCATAAACTTGACAAGTTACAGAAATTGATGCAGTAATAAAAAGTTTAAATTTATTTGAAAAAGTACAAAAAGTTGCCCGATTTTGTTGTTAAAATGCTTGATAGCAGCAAAGATGGTAAAACACATCTTTTGTTAAAACTAGTTATAATATAGATATTTTGAAACTCAGACTCATGACGTAATTGAGCCCGGATCCAGAATTTCTTCACATATGATTTCTGTGGAATATTAGTAACCGAAATATCCAACATATAAGAACAGTATGTTGGGCAGGACATTTTGGCAAGTTTAGAATACCCTGAAATTTTTCATTTGTCATACTTCACTTTGTATTGTTTATTAGTATAATTGCTTTTCTTTAAAACCAAATGCATTGATATCTATTCAGTGTCAAAAGCTTACCGTTTGTAAGATATGAACTCATTCATATACATTAAGTGTGTTGTTTAATGAGCATTTTTTAACTTGAGTATGTTAAATATGGCGATATACCCTTTTTTATTTCTGAGGTTCAATATTTAGCAAGCATAATTTAATACCTTGAAATGTATCCGTTGGAAAATGTGCAGGTGTATTATGAGGAGTTGAGCAAATTTTATGAAAATTTATCAGATTTTCAATAAAGAAGCATTTACATTTATTGGGAAATGTCTTATTACAAAAGAACAATGTTTTTTTATGATAGTCAAGATTACTCGGACGACAAAAAAGAGACTTACATTTTTGTAACCACGAAATTAATTTTATCCACTAGCTTGCATTATTTTTGAGAATATTTTTACATTTCTATTGGAAAACAACAACATTGAGTTGACTGGAGAATTTTGACACAAAATAAACTTTTCCGAAAAAATATGCAAATGCTTTTCGATCCAAACTCTGATAAAATATTTTTTCGCAAAATTTGCTCAACTCCTTATTACCCCGAAACACGTTGCAATTGATGTATATTCCTTAAAATATTAATTGTTCTGAAAAGAAACAACGTAATCATTTTAATTTTTGGATTTACCCACCCCCTATGCATTGTGGAAGGCCCTTAAGAAATAATCGTGTATGAAACAAGAAACATAACAATTTGTCACATAAATAAATGTATAATAACATTAGAAATACTGTAAAGACCTCTGATAGTTATTCGTACGGGCAATTTTGTCCCAAGGCTTTATTATACCTCGAGATATAAACGGAGTAACAGTCTAATAATTTGGAGACATATGATATGCTTAAAAGGGAATATAAACTTTAGTGGTGTATTCACAATGGGTGTCATTTTATCAAGTTACCTAAATATTTATAGAGAAAAATGTTAAACTGATCAGGTAGTAAATAGATGCATACTTTTAAAAAGGTGTAAACATATGAGGACTACGATCGTAACTCTTGCTCTTTTTCTCGTGAGTATTTCGTATGCACACTTTCTTCTTATGAATATTTTGTTCTTAACGTGTTTTACAACCATCCAATACGTACATTTATATTATTTTTTTGAGGGTTTTACACGGTATTCGAAGCATTCAGAACGCAAGGGAGTGGTGCACGAAACAGAAACCAGCGCGTGTGTGTGTGTGCATGTGTGTGTGTGTGGAGGGGGGCACCCTTATGTTTTGCGACATTCGGAACACCTCTGCCATTTTCCATCGAAAACAACCTCGGATGTATGCCGTAACATTATTTATATGAGAAGTCGTGAAAAATTAAATAATAGTACAGTCAAATATTGTTATTTCAAATTCATCGGGACATCGAGAAGCACTTCGAGATAACGATTATTCGATATAACCGGAATGCAAACTAAACCGAAAACATCGAAAAAAAAGTAACATAACCAGAATCTCGGTATAACAGAGTTCGATATAGCGAGTTTTGACTGTATTAATGAATTATAGTCTTATAACGTGTATTTTGTATATCTAAATTCAAATTGATTGTCAGTGAAGTGTATTAGTGCATAAACAATTAAGATTCTCAGGAGTACAGTCATTAAATTTAACTGCTAAATTGAAATTACGACGTGATGTACTTGCAGTGTGGTTAAATGTAGATTTCTAACCTTGTTAACCGTCCAAGGTTGTTTTCGATTGAAAATGGTCGATGTGTTCCGAATGGATGACGCGAATTCTCTTTTTTTAATTGACTAGCTGCTCATGTTTCGGTTAAAGTTACAAATTCATCTTCCTGGAAGTTGACAAACAACTAGTTGACTAGAAACATAGGGAAGTGTTCCAAGCTTATCCTCATGTTTCTTTGAATACCATATGTACATACTACTTGCGACGCGAAAAAAGTTCCTAGACTACACCCCGTACTAGCATGCTTAGTACTGGTGATACTTTTTTCAAAATAAGGCGTGCTGTATTTTCACTGTTATGTATACAAAAAAGAAATTAAAAGGCATATACTAAATGTGTATAAGCGGCGTCTGGGGATATTCATCATGTCTGTGATACCGTCATCACAGTCCACATGATGACGCAGCGCTCATAAGTTGGAAAACGTGTACGCGTACGCGTAAACTTACTGTTACTTGCCGCCCTTATAAGCTATGATTACCTTCTACTGGATGAAACTAATATATTATATACGAAAGTACACTGAAGGTCATGTAGACATTTAAGCGGGAGCATTTTATATTATAACATATAATGTAAATTGGTAGAAGCTACAGCAAGGAGCCCAATAGCTATGATTCTTAAGCAATTCACAATTTGACGATGCAATCTATGAACTGTTCAGCGTTTCAGTGAAGGTCTGGACAAAGTATCTGTTACTAAAATTTAACAAGGGGAGATAGCTTCGTAGCAAAGTTTTCCAGAGTTTATAAGTTATTATTATTAAAAGGTGCACAGCCTTACATTGCCATCTATTTATGTTCAAATTTACAATCAATTCGTTCCGAGTTCTGCTCTCGACAAAAAAGAATCTATATGCAAATTTACTTTCAAAATATGAACCTCAGAGTTACAGTTCCGGCGCTGTGCACAATCTCACGCTGTCGTTTATTAATGGTCGAAGTTTAATTTAATTCCTGTTAGTAGTTTCTGAGGAATGTTTTAGACAAACTTTGTTTTAACAAATTCTGTATTGAAGGGAAGAGAACTTTGTACCAATGTGACAACGCGTTATTTAAAATCTATTAAATGCGAAATACTGCACATAATCAAACATACAATTCCTACCAGGCAGAAGTGTCAAATTACGCTTCTACAAATCTAATAGTCAATGCACTGAAGCTGCTGTTCTGATGATTGTCAAGAGTTCCATGCTTGCAACGTAAATGGTAAAATGATTAAAAAGTTAGAAAAAACTTGGTGGCCAGTAGAAAGCATAACGAACTTTAAAAGTAGCTTTTACCCCCCAAAAAATAAAATAGATAAATTGAACAACAAACGCAACTGCAAGCAATTACTATCATTCTCCTTATACCGACAATGTTATTTGTGTATCTCCACTTTGTTTTTTATAGTAATCTAAACTGCTTAAAGCTGTCTATACCGAAAAAGAATTTTTCAATCAAGTGTGGTTGTCTTTGACAAGTTTCACGGTATGATAAACTGTACCAAGCGCTATGCCTCTAAAACATGGTTCTATTGAAAACACTGTTGAGTCGTTGCCATATAATATAGGCAAGCTTCACTAACAAGTGAAAACAATATGATACGTTTCTTACAATGTATACACATGTTGACAATTAAGCGAAGGCAAAAAGCGAAAACTGCGACAAAGAATTAAAAACAAAATATTTGTGAAATAATCAAACATAGTTTTGAAGTCTGAGAAGGAAAATCAATTTAGGATAACATTTAGTTTAAAATTGGCATTACTTTTTAGGGTTGGTCCAACCCATCACGGATCTTTAAGGTGTATTTGATCATGGTCTCATGCAACCAGAAACAAAAAATGTAAACTAAGCTTTTTAAATAATATTACTGAACTGATTTTGTGTCGCATATTATGGTTCTGTCCATTATATTACCATTTTGCATTGTTTGATGATCCTTGCATAATATTGACTTACTTTACTTTATTTTTATTACTATTACGATATCTAATTTTGTTGGAATAAAATAAAATGAAGCAGATATATTTGATATACATGTTTCTTTATAAATGAAAACAAAATATTGTACTTTGCATTTATTGTTTCATTGCATTTCGTTTATTTCCGTTTTTGAAAAAAATATGAGATGGCCAAATCAGAATTAAAGAAAGAAATGTAAGCTATTTAATGTCGTTAACAATGACATACTTAGCAATTAAATTAGTCATCGTGATGGGTTTCGGAACACTTGAACTAAATGAGTTTCATTATATTTAGCACAGTACTACTTTTGTACATTTGTAGTGGGTTTCCGCGATTATTTTCATAACTCGATTATCAATTTTGCGGTCAGGGCCTGTGGAACGTTCACACGTGAATTCAATTTTCGCTTTAAATCGAATTTAACGGAGTGCAGTATCAACTACGTAATCATGATTTTTGATTCGTTCAAACAGTTTAATTTTTGAAATTTGAAAGGGAGGCAAACACAGTAAGATTTAGTATGCTAGTTGGCTATAACCAGTGGACTGATCGGGCGGCGCTTTATTCAGCGTTAACATCGAAAACATTGAGAACAATGCAACATAAGCGGCTAATTTGTATTTCCTTACATTTTGTACACTGTCCATATATTTCGACATAAAGAATACAACGTATTTGTGTATTTTAGAACAGAAAATTGATCTGCTTAATAGGAATTCGCTGTATTTAAACTGAATTGTGAAATTCAAGACATGAAAAGAAAAGAGTGTCAGCGATTCGTTCTGAACAAATTCGGATGGACTTGTGAATTTTTCAAGCAAATTAATGGAAATGATTGAAACACGATTTGGCATCACAATGTTGATTGTTTTGTCCGACTCGGCTTTGCTCAAAAACGATATTTAATTTGAGTGTACGTTTACTCATCTTTGTGAAGCTTGAAGGTAACAGGAATACAACTGGAGTGGAAAGAATAACAGTTGAACTATCTTGAAATTTAATTAGGTAACGCATGATATCAAAAAATAAAAAAAATAAAAAAAATGATCTACTTCCCTGAATGGATTAAACTCGTGAAATATCATTTTTGTTCCCTTGTTCCCAGTGGCTTGTCGAGTTAAAGTAAAAGCTTAAGTATAATAACGTTTGAAAAATAGACATGAGCTGTCATTAAATGAAAGATATGAAACAGTTTTCCTTTTTATTGTTTCTAAAGATTAAATAAAGATAAAAATACGAGACAAAAAAAAACAGAACTATTTTCTGTGTAATGATAAAATTGCATTTGTATGAAACGGTCAAAACGGGGCGGTACTTCCCTTTTCCATTCATTGATACAATGGCGCGTAGTTCCCCATCGTATGTAAAACTGAAGCCTTTCTTCATGATTTTGAGAAAAAACTGTATAACAATAAGTGTGCTGAAAACTTGCCATTTCAAGATGGGCATTGAAGACCGCATAAATGCCACCGAAATGAATTCCAATCCTTAATAAACTTCAAATAGTCAAAACGTAACATAAATCTTTTTTGTTTAACCTTCACTTGCATTAAACTCGCGAGATGGAAGTAAATAGGTTTATCAGTTACTGTTCTGAAACTTAGTAATTGTATTAAAATTGTCAATTTACATAACATAGTGCTAGGTAATGGCAGGCATTCATCGGTTTTAGTTTCAGGCTATTCGAGAGATTTTTTGGATTCGATTTTTATTGCTTGCGAATAGAATTGTAAAAAGGTACAAGCATGCTTGTCGCAACTATAGCCGTTCAGCGCTTTCATGACACAAGTACGTCGAAAAAGTTATGCGTGTACATCATATTCTTCAATAACAAAAACTAGCACAGAATAATGTGTTTTTATTATATGCCTATCAATATTCTTTTCCATATCAAACAGTGAAAAAACAGCACGCCGTATTGAAAAATCCATATCGCCATACTGTCGTTTTCTGATTCCGTGTCATGCGAGTACCGTGTGTTATCTCGGAACTACTTTCCCGTTGCTAAAAATAGCGTGACAAAACACCATGGTAAAACCTTACAACTTTTATTTACTTAAAATCATCAAACCTTACTCACGATCCAGAGGCATGTTAAGTTTGTAAACATGATTCTTCAAAGAAACATGAGGATTAGCACGAAGCAGAGAATACTTCCGATGTATCTAGGCAACCATTTCGAAGTTCATAAAATATAGCATTATCATAAACATGAGTGGCTCGCCAATGCAAAGAGGATTTCTCTCAGTTTTGCATATTCTGATCGTCAAAAAATCCCACGAATATTCACTTAGTTAAAGATGGCCGCGTTACGTCTACAGGAAATGACGATTAGTGTATACATAAAGTTATTACAGTTTATTTATACCATTTCTTTGCTTTTTGCTGTAAAATTGTTTTTGTATTAGCAATTTAATTTTGCTAAAATATAAAATATTTTCTTCTTATTTTGCTCAATAAAGTGAATTCTGTAATTTCTGACTTCGTTTCGCTGTAGTAGCCCCCCCCCCCCCTAGCTTCAATACACAAAAGTACGTAACACATTCATACGCGCAAGCCATTCCAATCCATAGTGTGACACTTGACAGATGGCGGTAAATTTAAACGAAATTGAAACCGAAAAATAAAAAGGCAGATATAAAATAAATGGAATCTTACGATAAAACGCTTTTCTGGTGACTTGAATCACGTGTCGTTCGGTGTGTAAACATGTATCCGTTTCTACCTGCGGTCTCGACAGATACGTGTTTACACACCAAACTCGACGTGATACAGGTCATTTGAAAATCATCCTATCATAATATCCTATATATATACGGAATATCCGTCTAAATGTAGGTCATCAGCGCTTCACAATATTTTCGTGCACACTTTCTTATATATCATACACCGCCAGCTAAATTATTCGCAATTTAGTGCGACCAGTAGAGCTGCTTAATATATTTGCATGAATAGGCGCGCAATAATCGTATTATTCTGCCCGGAAAAAGAAGAAAAAGTTCTACAAGTTTACAATTTGAAGTTTGATATTTATATATGAAACAAATCGTCGGAAGAGGGCGATACCACTTAAACTTTCTTTTACTATTATGTTATCTTATAATGGGCTCGAATAGGCTTTTCACCTGGAATTTATATAAAAATTAATTGCAATAAATACGACTATTTTCATAACGTCGTAAAAATGAGAATAAGATTATTAAATATGAATACAGTAATAACGTTCGTTCTGTTATATCTCAAAACAAAACACTGTAATGTACCTTTCCAATTATTTCCCTTTTAACAGATTTCAGTTCATGCAGATGATAGTACCTTTGAAAAATTGGGCGAGCTTGAATTCGAATGCCCTCATGGTGAGTACAACGCAGTTTATTTATGTTTACACTTCAAACAATACCTTCAAATTTCCAGTCTATATAACGCCTATATTACAGTGCAGTACATCTTTTTGTACAAGCCAGATTCTGTTCATGCAATGAAGCAATACTAGGGTGAGGAATTACGTGCTATACAAGCAAATCTAGAATATTTCACACGTGAAGAAGCAGAACATAGCATAGTCTTTTATAGGCTAAGAAATACTTTCATATCTTTTTTTGTCAACAAAGTTATTTAGAAATTGTTGTCACTAACTTGTTTGTTTACATTGGTTGCAATACGTGTTGACCCAAATGAGAACCCCTTTGAAGTAACGTGATTTCTTACCTAGAATACCTTGTATAATATAGTACTTTACTATGCATTAAAAGCATTTATGCGTAGAGGCCCGTTGTTTTAAAAAAGGGCATTTTAGTGAAAACTTTGAACAGTACAGTACATTCATTAGTTCTTTATTGTGCGATTCATTTTTCTTTAATGAGTGGCCCTTTTTAGAGTACAGTGCGAATTCAAAGGCAATAAAAATGTGTGTAACGCATTGCACAATACAGTGCATTTTAAGCAACGATTTGTACAGTACAGTGCATTTATGTACATGTTAAACGCCTTAGAATATAATGAAATGATGTGTTATGCTTAAAAATAATACCTTATCTAGAACGCCTTACAATAAAATGCATTGATGAGTAACGATTCGGGTCTGTTTCTTCGTGCAGTGCATTTATTTTTAACACCTTGTATTAGATAATGCATTTATACCCAAAAGTCTAAATGGATATTATACTTAATTTATTTTCTTTATTTCCAGGCTGGATAATTCACAAAGCCAACTGTTATAAGAAAGTGGATGTTGAGATGACGTTCAACGAGGCGTCCACGACGTGTAACCTGTACGTATGACGTCATGAAATAGCTAAACATATAAGTAAAGAAGAACAAAAACGTTCATAAGATTTTTTTAATATGAATGAAATATGTATTTAAATAACTGAACGCTTCAATACATTTCTTATTATTTCAAAATTCACCAGGCCTTCATAATATTTCAATATTTTATACACTAAAAAATTTCAGTGTGCCTCAAGAAGTGTTCCGAAATTCAGATCACGGATCTTGTGAATATAACAGTGGAAAGTCTTTTTACACTATTTTCGTAGTTATAGAAAGAAGTCCAATCAAATGCTGGTACATGCTTTTTAGGGAGGGTGCTCATCTGCTGTACTTGGCGAATGAGATTGAATATGACGAGGTCATAGCCCACAACGCGCCAGGAATGAACATATGGATGGGTAAGTAAGAATGTGTAGTAAAGATGTGTTATCTCTCTCCACTGTTGCCAATATTCAAGGAAGATTTCACAACATGATTCTTGTCTTGTGCTTACCCATGGAAATGCTTACGCCAGATTAACTTTTACGACTATACAATATTACTTATTACGTACTTTGTAGTGCGAGTCTATACTTCGCTTTATTTTCTTTACCTTTATTATAAAATAAACACGGAAAATTCTGTTAAAGCTGCACCCTCACATATATACCATTTTTACAATTTTTTTTTTTATTTTTGTTTTGGAAAGAGATTTTTTTGCGTAAATATCTGCAAACCAATGATATAAGATTGCTGACAAAAAATCCGATCGTAGATTTTCATATTTCCGTTCGAAAATTGATGTTTTATGCCTTAAACCGTTACTAACGGTTTAGGAAAAATACATAAAACATCAATTTTTGAACTTAAGTATTAAAACCTGCGATCTTATTTTTTGTCACCAATCTTATATATAGGATTTTCGCAAAAAATTGGCTCCTTCCAAGACAAAAAATAAAAAAAAAAGTTGTCAAAGCGTTCCATCTGTGAGAGTGCAGCTTTAAAATAAAGAGGCCAATAATACTGATACTTTTTGCATTATGCGTTTAGGCTTCGAGACGAATGGAACCCACATTGGTCGTAACGTTACTGGTTTCGACACTCCGAGCGATCGGATTCCACGTTGGGCTAACAACGAGCCCGCCCCAAACATGCACGGCGTTGACTGTATTCTGGTCGACTATATGAAGGGGCTTATGGTTAGAGCGTGCGACGAGATGCATCCTTTCTTCTGTAAAAGAAGGGCCTGTCTCAAAGGTAATGAAATAAGTGTTTGTTATCATTTTTAAAAAAAGTATCCTATAACACTGTTCCTATATATTTCATGTATCACGGGTCACGTATACAGTTTCGATAGGATAATCTACGTCATATATCTCCACTATTTGTTAACAAGTTTAAGAAAATTAACCGGATCAATGGCACTGTTATTATATTAAACCGTATTCAATAAACCATTGATCTAATTGATAAAGGCATATGTTAAACCCTAAGGTTACATGTCCTGCGACACGGCTACGAAGTGTGTTCCTGATGCGAGAAAGTGTGACGGGAAACTTGACTGTTTGGACACAAGGGATGAATTGGACTGTCGTAAGTTACCAAAGTCTTGTTTTATATGACTGTATCTAGTAAATTGCTTTTTCATATACGTCTGTGAACACCAAAAGTTCATATTTCACTCGTGGCTACATCACTCATAAAATATAATTTTTGTTCCTCACTCTGTGAAATATGTTACGATCTTACATTGAAACAAACTCGGTGAAATATGTTACGATCTTACATTGAAACAAACTCGGTGAAATATGTTACGATCTTACATTGAAACAAACAATTATCCTCTATATATACTCAAATTGTACCAATGGTTCACGGTTTTGGTACGCTCGTTTTCCCACAATATCCTGCAAACTTAATAAATCAGATAAGATAATTCCAAATAGATGGGCTGTTAAGGATTCCGACCAACACATAGATTAGTTCTCTGATCGTTCCACTTTCCTGAGTGGTAACTGCTGGTGCCTTGAGACCTCATATACGTTTGGTTTCAGTAGAACAACTATTCGCTTACTGATTTCTTACATGTAAGATAAATGACCGCAATTCAAGTGCTTATTCATAAAGGTATTTCAGTTTGCATATTTATTTTTTACTTCAAATGCAATCTGACAAATGATGTTTGATGAAATCTTTGAAGGCCAAGTAAAGGTGTTTGTTATAATAAATATGGCAACAATTATTTATATTCTTTTACTGCGTGCAAAAATATTTCGAAATATACCAAATTGATATGGGGTCACCAGACATCTATACCTAGCATTTATGTGGGGCTGATTTCTTTATTTCCGTATTAGAATCATTCGCCAACGATCGTATCATGTGGCTGTATTTTTTCTAAATTATTTATTTTTGTTTTAATGAGATATAACAATTGTGTTTTTGAATTTAAAAAAAACATATGATGATAAGATTTTCTTATACTTGCTAAGTAATCAACTTTGCTAAAGTTGCTCCATTATCAATGAAAAAAGATCAGAAATACCGGCCTTACGATAAACTGTTAAAAGATATTTGAAAGGATTATCTATTCTACTTTACAGCTAATTATATGAACTATATAGACGTGGAAACCTCAGGAAGTTTTTCTACTCGCACCCTGTATTCTGGTCAGCAAAGAATTTGGACAATGAAAGCTCCCATTGGACGACGAATTAAGCTTAACGTAAGTTAAAGATAAGTGGTGGGCTATTATTACCATGAATAAAACAACCCTCAAAATCCTTCTTTTATGTGAAATGTAAGGGTGTCTGTCTTCCTAATTCGTGAAAAATCATGAATAGTATGGTTCCATTTTTGAACCTTAATTCCATAACTTGTTTCGAACACACACATCATAAGTTGTCATTTACAAATCTAACAACAACAGACAGATATACTGCACACATCTTTTTCAAATTGTATTGGTAAATGGGGTAAAGACGTGTGGGGCGAAGTCCATTCTATTTAACAAAACGTATGTAATTGATAGCAATATTCAATTTGGTCACCTGACACAACTTAAAACTTAAAAATACTCAACCGGTATTTTTACCGCTAAATTAAAGTTTACCAGTATCATTTTTATTAATACATATTACTTATACCTTAAATATACAATGGACCTAAACAATAAGCAACACAATGTGTGCCGCCAATCTTACTTTAAGCACAGGAAACTATGGGTTTGTATTTTTTGCTTTTCAAATGTTAAAATATGTAATATGTGCTTCTTTTTATTGTTTTTAGGTGCCGTCTATGACTCTCGAAACGAATGTGGCGTTTTTAGAAGTATGGACTGGTAATCCTACATTTGCTGTTTCCCGGCTCATAAAGAGGTTTACTGGAACTGTAAGTGCGGGCGTCTATCTGTATTCAGATAACAACTACATGACTGTTCGTCTGTACGCCAACAATCGTCAGCAAGACTTCAACGCAAAAACATTGAGTTATACCGCAGGTATGTAAAATGTTCACACATATATATCCTATGGGATTCTTTTGAAATGTTTTATGACCTTAGGTTTACAGCATGATTACAAAGACAATCGTAATCATTACTCTGAAAATGTTTAAACAGGAATCTTTTCTTTTCTTTAAATTTATCAATAATCATATATGTTTTCCAATTAATTCCAATTAATTCATAGCTCGCGAGTTGACTAAACATCCATTTTCTTTCTTTATAATAAAAAAGTTTGTTTGGAAAATCAGCATTAACATAACTAATCTACCTTACGATTTTCAGATAATACAAACATATTTCTTGGCTACAAGGACCTTGACGCTACGGTCGCGTTGAAATCGCTGACCTTCCCTTACCAGGGAATGGAATATAAACCAAAAGGTCTACACCTGCGTTGGAGAATTACAGCTCTTGGCGGAGATTATATTACATACTATGTAAGCAAGTTTCAATTTGCCTCGATTTCCCCAAGAATTAGCTGAGTGTGCTCTGATTGAGCGTCTGTCATTATCCCTTTATTATCTTAATCATAATCATGATATCTTCTGTTTATTTAGTAAAATCAAGGTTCAGTACGAAATTTGGCTGAGTGAGAAAATAAATAAGTTATATGCTTAATAACTTTCTTTGAATTTAGGGTTAATTAAGGTGGAAGGCATCGACGTAAAACAAAATTGCATGGCCATTAGAGGTATATGTGCACTGAGCACTGACAAAACATTAGAATATATTTTAAAAAGTATGAAGTTCGGGTTTGGAGTACTAAGATATAACCAGGAAGGTTAAGCCTAACTAAACAGCCCTGATTTCTGGAATTTCCTATACACACTGTTCGCCATTGATAATAGGTTGAGCCAATAGATAAGACGAAACCCACATCAGGGAAGATACGCGGCGGGATGACATACCTAGAACCGGGTGATGTCCGAGTGACCGGACGTAAAGAACTGCACATCACAATGGAAGGCGTTCCTGAAAATCTCCAACTTATGTACAAATCAGGTATGACGCAAATCAACACCTATTATGTAACACATTTACCCGCCGTGGTTAATGTTTAGCAGCATACTGGATATGTCTCAAACGAACGTATTATATGTAGAAAAAATGAGATATGTTGCATAACATGAAAATCAAACATATATTAAGCAAATAGCTATGTTTGTTGCATTGTAACATATTAATCATGTTAAAAAAATGCAAACGTCATGAATGTTGCTAAGCAAAAGCCGTGTGTTTTCCTTTGCAACGTATCATCTTTGTTACAAAATAGCAAACCACGTAGGCATATAAGCCACCAAGGACGGTGTGTTTCAAATAAAACAATCATTTGTGAATCTACAATTGCAACATTCGAATAGGTAAGCAACAAAAAGGGTCTGTTGTGAATGAACAATACGTGCATATTTACTGACAAGCATCATATCAGGTATGTTGCCAAACGACAATAAATGCATATAAATTGGTAAGCAAAAAGTCAGGTATGTTGCGAATAAATAATAGGATAATGTTAATTGGCAAATATCTATTCAGGAATTCTGCCAATCGTCAATAAGTTCATATAAATTGGTAAGCTACAAATCCGATGTGTTTCGAATGAACAATTGATGCATGTTAAATAAAACCCATCAAATTAGATATGTTTTCAATTATCAATAGGTTCACGTGAATGAAGGAATTTTGTGAATGAACATATATAGCCAATACTTATCAACGAGTATAAATTTGATGTTTGGATAAAAGCCGTTTTTGAATAAATCACACATATCCTTACACCGACAGGCTGTGGTGACATTACGCTGATGCATGAGTATGGCACAATACAACTGTTTGACGAACTGATTCCAAACAATGCAACGTGTACGTGGACATTAAAAGGGGGAGAAGCAGTTGGTCGAGGACTGGCGTTAAAGTTCATGAACGACCTGTATGACGATCCACGTACAACATCGGCAACAAAGTCCATGGATATATTTACGGTAATCAATAAGCAATGTAACTGAACGTTACCTAAATGGTTACAAAGTACGTAGGAATATTAACACATATTATGTTTTACGTTTCAAATATTTGCAAAATTGCGACCGATATATTTCATAACTGCACGACAAATTAAAATCATGGATTATTATTTTGAATCACGTTCAAACAGATTGAAGGCTCAGGAGGGACTAAGACTGAGGTGGAAAATTATCCTGAGATGATTTACCATAGTTCGGATGGTACCTTTAAAGTCACTTTTCAATCTGATGTTGTCCTTAATTCAAAGAGTTCTAGTTTCGACTTCGGAGCAGGTATTTATTTTCATTGGCTTTTTATTTATAAATATCGAGTATCTAGTTTAATGTTTGTTATAACGATAACGGTAGTTGTATTGTAAAAATCATTGATATCGCTGTCCTTTAAATTTGGCCATGATAAAAAATAACCTTTGTGATAGTAAGCATGTTGCCAGCGACAATATGCACATGTTTAACAAGGTCATAATTCCGGATTTAATAAGTTTTAGGTTATGCTTCATTGACAAAACAGTATAGAAGAGCGTTGGCGTTAGCATGCTCTTGTTAGGTTTTCACATTGATATTTATTTCATATTTGAACGTATCTTTTGATTTTAAATGCAATACTGGGATAACGTATTGTTGACACAGAACAGCAAGAAATAGATTCATTTAGATCTGAAGGGAACAAGAAGTAACGTTTGTATGCATCTCAAATAACAATATTTATTTATAATTCATAAACATCTGAAAATTGTGTGAGTTGTTTTGCATGCTCAGAATACATTTTGATCTACCACAAAAGCTGTTGAATAAAAAATATGTTGGTTTGTGTAAGTTTCTGTTAAAATTTATTTTACGATGAGTTTGTATTACATAATTCTCTTCTCCATACAGACTGCCCAACGCTTGAAGTTTCCGAGCAAACTGAAATGAATAAAAACACGACTTACTTCAACGAACACGTTGTGTTGATTTGCCCAACTGGATACGACTTTCACCTTGAGAAGTACGCTCACAGAGAGTCTCTCAATCTAATGTGTACTAAAGGATCATGGTACATTGATGGTGAAAAAGTTGCCGCTATTCCAGAATGCAGAGGTAAGAAAGCAATTGAGTTTTGACATCGCACTAAAACAGGATTAAAAGTACCGTAACCCTTATTTCGTATTGGAAACACTTTGAAGCAGCATTGCATTTACCTATTGAAGCGTGATGGATTATCTTATTACAAAATATATGTACCGCTTCATATCAAGATAGCAATTACTAATCATACTCCAGACACGTATTGGTGTGGGCTATACAGGAATCACTTTATTCCGTCAGTCCGTCCGTATGTCCGTCCGTCCTGGAACATTGGCACAAGTCTACTCTTTTCCATTACTCCATATCTTTTGAGGTATTGAATTCAATCACATATTAACTGTATTTGGAGAAGTGCTGTTCAATAGAAACGTTATTGTATCTATGGTATTTTTTAGTTATTGCACTTATTTTTTTACTTCTCTCCACCCAGAGATTAAACAGAAAAATCTTTGAGGTATTAGCTTCAAATATCGTATACAAATATATCGCATTGAGTAAAAGTGAAGAAGAAGTACAAAAACCATAACTCTGGCTGCAGTATGTTTTGAGTAATTGCCCTTTGTTTATTTATATACTTTTGATGTCTGGAGAAAAGCTTGAAAAATATTTGAGGTATTGATTTCAAACTTTATAAACAGATACCGAAATACACAACATGTCTAGCTGACTAAATCAGAACATCGTGATAACAAAGTTCGACATAGCGAGTTCCGATTGAAGTTCTCAGTAGGTAAAAGTGCATAGGAACAATAACTCTGAAAGCAGTTTTTTATTTATTGCCCTGACTTAATTATTGTCTTGAGATAACTCGAAGAGTCTTTCAGGTTTTCACTTCAAGCGTTTCATACAGATCTAACTCATTAAAATAAGTGCAATGCACTAGAACCATAAATATCGGTGCAGTATATTTTTATTAAATAGCCTTTGTTCGTTTTTGTCTTATAGGTGAAATGCAGTGCACATTTACCATAACGCTGTCTGCAGGATTTTAATTTTGCCGTATACTTATTTTTATACTTTTTTGTCCAGAGCATAACTCTTAATATACTTCAGGTATTGACTTCATCCATTATAAACAGATAGATCTTATTCAGAAGAAGTGCAATGTAAATGAGCTATAATTCTAGTTGCAGTATGGTTTGACATATTGCTCTTTGTTTATTATAAACTTAATGTTTGTCCGGGGCATAACTCGTCTTTGAGGACTTCAAACTTCAAATTTTGATTTAAGAAAAGTGCAGTGTGCAAGAACCATACCTTTGAGTGCAGTATTGTTTAAGTTGCCCTTTGTTAATTTTTCACTCGCTTAGCCATTCATACATATATATCTTTGTCATTTAGCAAAAGTGCAGCGCACAGGAATCATGACTCTGACTGCTGTTTGGTTTAAGTCATTGCCCTTTGTTAATTTTCATACTTAATCTTCATACTTAGATTTAGCCATATTTAAATTTATATAAACAATACAAACGCAAGATCATAGTTGATAATGTATTGCTATTTTGAAGACAGTGAAGTTGCAAATAAATGTAAGACAATGAAACAAGTAATTCATTTCAGTAGAGAACTCAAATTCTGCAAAACAAGCCAGCCAAAAGACAAAACAAAGCAAAACAAAATGAAAAAAAGAAAGAGAAAAACAAGACAACATAAAAAAATAAAAGAAAGCAAAACAAAAAAATACTAATCATGCTTCTAGCTTTAACAAACATAAACTAACAATTTACCTATTGGTTTTATTTGCGGCTGATTGCGGCTGAATGTCAAACCCCCATGAGTTGGTAAACCAAGCCTTTAAACCAAAGTAGGCATTCCTCTTCTTATGGTATGTGTAGAAAAAATACTTCATCTTAACCAAATATAGTAATTTTCTTCTATAACACAGTAAGAAAAATATTAAAGGCTGACCAGGGTCGTTGTTTTACTTACCTCCTTACATAAGGAATCTTTCTTAAGCCTGAATAGTATTGGGCCAATTAAAATAAACTATTAACCCGTTCTCACAAAAGATAATCCAACACAAATGCCACTATAATTCGAAGGACAAATACTCTGCCTATATGCCATAAAGTTATTTTTTGTACATCAATATTACCCGTTTTTTATCTATTACTTAAGTGACATAATCGTACATTCTATAAAAATGTATGGACAACGCTTGTACTTAATAACAATCTTTTGATATGACTTCAACGGTCTGCATTGGCACTGTATTCAAAAGTGATATCCGTAAGTTAGAAATTAAAGTTTTTCGTGTGAAAGGATAATAACTGCATTGTATTTCAGCTCTTTATGTTAATAATCTCACTACTTGTAACGGAAAATTCTCGACCCATTAAAATTTCCTTAGCCTGCATGTGTCTTTCATCTTAGGCATACAATACTCACCACATGTAAAATATAATGAAAATCAATATTTGATAACATTAACCTCAAGGAATGTGTTTTAATCTTATGATTATTATGGTATTTTTTTAATAAATGTGTTTGTCAGGGATGGGTGGCGTTAACAATATATACACAATTAACTTTTAATGTATGCTGCATATGTTACATTTGATAAATACCCATTATTTATAAAAAGCTTTGAAATAGTGGATAAAACGTAAATAATGTGATAAAATGGTTATTTAATCGTTCGTAGAATATGCTCTGTTAGACATTGACAATGTAAATGGACAATTTGTTCAACGAAGTTTCTTTCTCACAAGATAATATTCCCTTTAGATTTATTGGTTTATGTTTTTTATCTTGGAATGATTCCCATATGAACGAAAGTCACTTATTTATAATTGTAAACAAGTTATCATAGACAAATATTTACAACAATTGCAATGGAAAGTGAATGAATATTGTATTTTAACTGTGTATAGTATACTTAAAACTGCAATTAAATTTGATTCGTATTAAGATAATACTGTGTCAAGAAATTTAGAATTGGTCTAGCGAAATAACGATAAAAAATCTCAGAATTTAATGATTTGCCGTTTGAAATGACGTTAAGTGGAGATCCCATGTGACAGTCCAATTGGTAGCTCCAACCAGGATTACATTTTGTCTGTGTACTATGCTCCCAAAACCGAATTTGGCTAACGATCTTATCTGAGCACTCGCCGAATAAACGTCCACGCACATGTTAATTATGTTTCTTTGCAAACTGAGAAAACATAGTAAGTGTGTTTGCATTTTAATAAACAATCATAGAGACACCAGTAGCCGGATACAAGTATTATATTTCTTGGTGATAATTAGTCATGTTAATGTTTAACTCATATCATTATTTATTCTATGTTTATTTTGGTCAATAAATTATTATTTCACGTTCACGCGTTATATGTGCATTTAATATTAATGCAGCTCAGAAATAGTCTTAGACTCAAAGTCAAGTGACGACGTTCAAACACACGAAGATAATATTCAGCACGTTTAACATGTGCCGCACAGGAAATTTTGCATTATATGTATACACTTTTACATAGACCGTATGCTTTCACAATTAAAGGTCAAATTTCATTGGGATCTTAAAGTCGTGGATAAGCCAACCCACGAAATCCACGAAATTTAATGTCTTATTAATATTTATGATTTCACAGTACTCAAACAGTAATATTTCTCATATTAGTATATTGTTTTGTAATTGATTATTTGCAATGGTGCTATTTCAGTTCATCCTTTAAATGTTTTAATAATAATAATTCTTTAATGTCGCTCACTACATTTTGTAATTGTACTGCTAATATATTTGTAAATTATAGATATGTTACACAAAGACACTGTTTACTTTACTCGTAATAAAACATGTTCTGTATTTTATTTTATAAAAAAGTGTTGCAAAAATGAAACAGTCTTTGTTTGAAATATCTTATCTGAATATCTGAACAGAATTATGTTTTGGGTGATCCACTTCCAATCTTGTTGCTCCAGCACCTCGTGTATACTCAGCCTTTGTTTGTGTACAAAGGAAGTTGACTAAAATGGATAAGTTTTTTTCTATAGTAGATGTGATTTCTTTAATAACGTTTGTATATTAAAAAAAAAATCAGATGTCTTTTGTGGTATACCGCCAAAAGTGAAAAATGGCCATCTTGTAAGCGTCACTGGAGCAAAGTATTTGTCAGAAGCTACATACGCTTGTGATCCCGGCTTCAAGATAATTGAAGGAACCACTGGTTTATGCAGTAATATCGGCGTTTGGATTCACCTTCCAGTCTGTGTTGCAATGGGTATGTTTAAAGAATGTTCACGATGATTTATTTACACACAGTCAAAGATTGTACCAAGTCAGGTCGGAATTTTATTGGCAAAGAAATGACATTGAAATTCCAAACGACTTTCATAGCCCAATCCTGTTCCCTATTTAATCTATTACCAACGCATATTACCACCTACATACACGTGCCTTGCACCTTTCAACGTATATAATATTATAATCACAATCATATTACAACCAGTAAATATTCAACCACTAAAACAGCCTTTAAACCAGTATAAGCAGCTTGACAGAGTGACAGAAGCATTACATGTTTTGTTTTGCACATAAATGACTTGTCAACTGTTCATATTTTATTACCTCATTTGATCCAATGATTGAGCTCTAGCTGTGTATATATGGAATTTGAACATGGTACGTTGAAATGAAAATAGTTAAACGCAACCCTTTCTTTGATTTCATAGTATATTGAGGCATTAAAAAGGAGAATTTTATTAGATAAAATGTAAAGCATGGACGGTTATCTATCGTTTGATTTTAACACTTTCAGGATCAAATTGCTCGACATTAGAAAACTGCGACACCGCAATATTAGTATGCGATGTTATGACTGGAACTGGCGTTTGTCAAAATGGGGGACTGTGCACGAATGGACTGGAAACTGCCTCGTGCGAATGTAAATCAGGTAAATGCATGAAAAGAGCCGTGTCAGGGATATCGTTTTTAACTGCATTTTAACCAAACCTTTTGCAAAGACTGAAATATTTACGGTTAGTTAAACACAACTCTTGCTGCATCGGCTAACAGAATTAAACATCAAACCACAAAAATATATCCGTTCAATCTAACAAAACCAATAATGCATTTTTGTTTTCAATTGCGTGTATAATATCAATATGACTGCGCCAATCATTAAGAAATCAGATCAACCCACTGTGTCTAAATTGTTCAAGTCTTTTTCGCGGATACCAACTGTTTTTATAAATTGACAAAAAAATAGCGATTTAGTAGCACTAGTTGGCTCAAAACAGTATCCGAGAAAAATTAGAATGCTACAAAATTATACCTCGAACATGTTGCAATTAACCTATTAATTGAATATAAATATATACGTATATAAACAATTACCCCCCCCCCCCCCCTACACACACATTCAAGTCTCTTTTAACTCCAGTCTAAATACAAATTGATTTTTTCTTCCCTTTATAGATTATGATGTGCTGCGGTGTTATTTTGATGAAGGACGTGTCGGAATTGCTGGAGGTACAGAAACGTTAGACTTTATTCAAGTACAGAGCCTTGATGAATGTAAAAGCAGATGCTTAAATAATCCAAACTGCGGCGATATGGTGTTTGTGACTTCATCTGGACAATTTCATTGTTTTTTGTATGAGCGGGAAAAGTTTGTGTCTACATCAGATGAATCTACGAGAATGCACTATCGAAGAATTTGTCCCACAGGTATGAAACATGTTTCTATGGTAAAAGAGAAAATTTGATAATAATAAATGTTGTTTAATTAGCGTAATATGTTTCTATCCGCACATATTCTAGAGATTTAACAAATATGATTAAAAACTTATATGAAAATATAGCAAATTAGATAGTTGAATAAACATCGTTGAAAAGGAAACGTCAACTATTACGATTTTGCCCTGATAGACGCACCAAGGTATTTTCATTGTCATTTTACTGATTCAATGATATAAATTGTGCTTACCCTGATATAAGTTATTTATCGATCGATACTACACACCTTTACTAGTGTGTACTTCTCTTTGGCTACATGCTACCGATTTATATGACTTAGATTTTAAGTGCTAGAGAGTCTAATGTCAGGGGCAGAAGACTTCTATTAAGACAGCTGTGATAGCTACTATATGTTGATAATAAAAAAATATATATAATAAATATTTCTTTCTACAGATTATACAGGAGACTCGTGCGAACAAGTTAAGGATTGGTGCTCCGAAGGAAATAACCCATGTGAGAACGGAGGAGAATGTACGCCAAAAGGACCTGTTGGATATATGTGCATGTGTAAGCCAGGTAGGTAGTCAAAGACGAGTGTATGGTATAACACAACCAAGAAACATACAAGAAGGTATAGTCCTGATGATCAGGATGGTACCAGCGGTGTATTTCCGGATTGGTAGCTATTCATAGTCATGACGTAATATCTCATAGTCTTACACACAAGACAGTTAAATAACTGCCAGAATTGGTTCTAGTGTGGTGAGACTGCTAAAACCGGTGTTTAATCTGCATTTATGATAAGCTTTGCGTACTGTTTTTCAGTAAAAAATATACTGATTGAGTATTTATGAATGAGAAATTACTGCGTGCTCTACAATTGCGCTGGCATGTGTTTGAGTATCCATCGATGCGCAAGAGCAAAGAAAGGTCTAGCTAAGAAGCCCATAAGCTAAGCTAAATACTAGGATAATATAATGTCTGCATGACAACCTTATCCCAAAGCTTAATGCGTATTGGTTTTAAGTAATGAATTATCAACCAATACATTGTTTTATTTGGTTGTGACATGAAGATAAGTGAAAAGAAAATAATACTTCGGTGTAGCAATGTTACAATGTAGTGGAATTAAAAAAGTAAGTGTTCCGTTTTGTATTGTATACGTATACTGTATTTTAATCCCAGGGTACAGCGGTGTTACGTGCAACATTGACGCTGATCCTTGTGGTACAAACCCATGTGCGGGCGTAGCAAGATGCCAGTCTACGGTAACAGAGTATATCTGTCAGTGTGAACAGGGTAAAATATTCACCGGAAGCCAGTGCAGAGGTATGCATTACATGTATTTAGATACCTTATAACTATTCAACTTATATAAACGTAATATATGTCAATTTTGCATGCATGATGTTACGCGAGAGTGTAACATTGTGCTGAGGGGAAAACTAGATTAATCGCAAGACACATGTCCTGCCTTATGACTACAAGCAAATCTTACATGCGCCAAATTCGAAATCGAACTTAAGACGACTCGGGGTGAAAATCGAATGTGTTTACCATAATTGTCATGAATGTCTGGCCAAAGCTTGGGTTATTATGATTTGTTTTACTAAGTACCTTATATGTGAACGATTTAAGACACGTTTTAACATTTAAGGTGTTGTAATCCATTTTATATTTTGATAAATATTATAATACTTTCCTGATTATTGCAGATGATCCCACAATACCGGTCATTTTAGTTAACAATTTATATGGTGTACTTGACGCGCCAACCCTACAAACACCATTCCGTTGGATCAACAAAACGATTTCTATAATGTTTATGATCAGAGTGCATGCTAGTTCTGACCATGAATTGGCGAGTTTGTTGAATATTTACGTGTAAGTAAAATATTTAAAACAAAGAAAGTATCATTATGCTATCCGTATGAGGAATATAGTGCGTCCGTCTGTAAGTCCTTCATTCCGTCCGTCCGTCGCACCATTGTCTGGAGAAAACCTTAAAAACTATTGATTGGATTTGAATGAAACTTGAAACATAGACAGATGAAAATTAGCAAAAATGCAGAGCGCAATAACTTTAATACTACTCTATTGCTGAATTATCTCCTTCTGGGTTGTCAGTGAAACATGAAGCATAGATACAGGGCAATAAATATGCACAGATGCAGTGCATACGATTCATAATCATACTTGGTGATAACCTCCGTGTTCATGTTCACAGTATGCATTAAGAAGAAATTGTTTTTCCGGGACTAACTTTACTAGTACTAAAGTTATTTGATTGAAACTTGTTTATGATTTCATAGCAATAAGGGATATGTATATTGAAAGAGCGTTAATGCTACCGTTTATAGTTTTATTATTTATTATTATTAACCGATTACTGATATGACTTACTAGTACATGGATACGTATTATTGTAGAAGAACACTGGTCATAAGGTCAATAACAACGTCAGTTTATTTAGAGTTTTTGTTTTAAAACTTCATTTTCATTTTTGATGAGAAGTTCCAGGTATGGGGGGGGGGTTTGGCATGTTATTCATTATAACCCGTTGCTCATTTTTATTTCCTGTTTTTGTCTAGAGCTTATACTTGGGTTTCCCCCTGCGTTTGTGTAAGGCTTCTGTTATTGTTTTGGTGAAGATTTGGCACACTGTTTTCATTATGTTTCAAATGGTTGGTCGTATGCAGTTTATCTGATGCCCTGACCTCATTAACATATTAAAGGATCACAAATCTATATAACATAAAGCAAACGCGCAGATCAAAAATTCCACCAATTTAAGAGCAACGTCACCTTTAGTGTCAAAGGTCGAAATTTATGTCTGCTCTTACTCTTTTGTACCGGAAGAAGGATTTCGAATAGATTCAAAATGTTTTACATATAAGGCTTACGGGCAGAGTACATGTTCCACTTACTTCACTTCGAGATAATGGTCAAACTTAGGGATCCACGCTGAATTAGTAACCATCAGCTCATTTATAGAATAAAATTCAAATATGTTGGCACGTACGCTCATTATATCAAAACGATTCATTGTTCTATTTCCACTATCAGTTGTTTTCCACGTGTGTTACCAAAATTATTTTTCCAATTTTCACTTCTCTTCAAAATCTTGTGTGCGAGCAGTTGTTCCACATATGGACGATTTCAAAAAAAAATTCACACAAATCCTCGTGACATTGAACTAAAGCGTCGATAATTGTGCTTCTGCCAATCCTGGTGCTCTTTCAAAATTGTTCAAAGACATGAACTCTATGCGGATTTCTGGTTACAATATCAACCGAAAGGAACAACTGGTATATACCTTAGTTCTAGTTATGCCACTGGGTTCAACACCGGCCCCATCCAGGGGTCACGTATTTTTACATACTGACATAAGAAAACATTTTTCTTCGTCTTCTTGTCTGAAACCGTTAGGGCACAACCATTGATATTTTGTATGTAACCTCGCATCGTTGTTCTCACCACATTCATTAATACTTTTCACATAGGGACAAATCTGGCCTCGCACTGGGAGTCACAAGTTTCCTATAGACCTAAATAGGGACAACTTTGAAAAGAGTATTATATTCTAAGAGGACTGGTTTTTAAAGAATCAATCGAAGCTCTGTGATAGCCTTCGCCTCAGCATCATCATAGGCGCTAATAGATTAACCTTGGCCATAACATGAAATATTTCAAATATTAGTGATGAAACCAAATGCACATGTATTAAGTACTTGAACTTTGCCTTTGATAATTAAGTCATGCCTTTTCGACTATAAGTAGAAATGCATTATTTCAAGAATGTTATTTAATGCTTTTCTGTTAATATTTTCAGGCAAAATTCATTAAATCCAAACTACCAGGATTATATGTACTGGATATCCGTTAGTCGCAGAGGAATTGGGATTAAAACGAACATGTCTCCTTGGTTGGGTGTCACGTTTAACGAAGATTTTGGAAGTGAACTCGGGGATGGGAGCTGGCATCATTTGGGTATTGCAATAAATGAGAATGGTATGCTGTCGGCCACTTTAGATGCTATCACGATAGACGATGCTGTTGAAGTTGTATCCCCTCCGGCGGGGGAAAAGAAGTATGTTTTATAGTATACTTTATTTCAGATTATGAACAGTATATAAAGTAAGTAATGTTCTATATTTTTAGGAAGACCCAATCTTTTTGATATTTTGCCTCCATTTGTAGATTTTAAAGATATTAAATAGGGTAGTTTTAATGACTACTTTAAAGGAATGTTGATATATTATTGTAATAAAAGCTAGTTCATTCGTATCTGAATATCAAGTCGTAATACAATGTTTTCTACTTGTTACTTTAAGCGTGCAGATATCTCTTGGCTATTTGAATCTAGCCGAATATCAGGATGTATCAATATGGGACGTAACTTTAACGAGCCGCGATTTCGCACTAGCGTCTGTTGGCACTCAACCATCTGTTAATCCTATACAAGGATGGTGGAACTATGACCCTAAGACCTCAGGGATGCGTCTGACAGAACGGTTGCTGCATAATCTTCTAGGTAAAAAAAAAAGACAATGCAAACAAATGAAATGTTTAGACATTTGTAAGCTTTCTTGCCTTAAAGGCAATTAGTATGTTGTTAAAAATGGAAAAGTTGCATCATTAATTCCATTCACTGTTTTACATTTAAGGCCTGGTAATATTTTCTTTTCAGGAATTTAATCAAGAGAGCAAATGCAATCGATTGTTTGATTTTTAAATAATGACTAGTCATTTCATTAAGTCTAGTGTGATTATAATTATGAAACGCGTGCATCAAACAACAAAAGCAATAATAGTAATATCTTCATTAATATATTTTTTTTATTCTCCTTGGCAAAAAAAAGAAATATCGTAAGAGGTTTGTTTTATTTGATAATGCCAAATTACTCCCTTGAACGTATGAAACGTTTTAGCAAACAATTAGATGAATGACTTTAAAAGTCTAGGTTATCAAAATAAGAATATAACACAAAGGTTTCCAAAACAATGACACTGCTTGATTCAGTAATAAGAGAGAGATGTTTGAGATATTCGTGCGTACTTGTGACTATTTCAATCTCTAATGTTCATCATTATGGCATTACTATGAGTGTTGTCATGTAAGTACTCAAAACCGGATAATACGATGGGCATCATTACTTACTGTTTGCAAAAGGATTTTGCATTTTGAGAGTGTTAAACATTCAATAGTGGCTGTGTAAACTCCCTTCATGATTGATTTATGTTTATGGAACATTTAAAGACTACTTGTTATTGGATTATAAGTAGATGTCACATAAAACAAGAGTGGTTATGAACTGTAAGACTACGGTGAAATTTAAATTATACATTTGGTGTGTGGAACAGTACATGACTCACAATCAAAAGCAGCCACTGATTAACTATCATTTCAAACTTGATATCATAGTTGTTTTTAAATGTTACGTCTGACTGCTCTCGAACTTGTCATTGATTCTTTAAATTGCAATGTAATTGTTGTATGTTTGACTTTTGACAATCATCTCCAATTAAGTTTTAAAAGGTACATTCCTTTAAAGTTAAAATGACCAATTTCCCAATCATTTTAATATACTCCCGTGGGTTGGTACTGATCAAAACTCGTTAACAAAACCTGGTTTAATTGTTTTAGACGATCCGAATATAAACTTCCCGCAGATGAACTGTGATGGTTTTGAAAACATAATGCATCTGTCTGCTGAAGGAGTTGTAGACAGGGATACATTTGTCGGCAAGATTGAGGAGGTCAAAGAAAATACCAATGGAACTCTTACTTTCAAACACTCCCTTCCACCAAGTAAGTCGTCCTCCAGAGCCTGAGTGTGTAGTAATGCCTTATTCTTTTTTTCATCGAATAGTCAAGCTAAAATTTTATTGCAATATTGATCGAAATAATGTGCTTTCTTTACAAAACCTTTGGGCAATTATTTCTGTGACATGTGAAATATATTGTATTGTTGTATTCCATTTACTTGATACTAAACTGAAATACTATTTTTAAAGGTCTGACATGGGGATTCTATGAAACAGTTATTGTCGGTATGAATAGTAACACCCTCAACTACGGAGAATGCAGAGTGCAGCTTGTGGTAAAATGTAAGCTAAACCATTTATCGTTGGGTTTAATGTATTTTTACATCAGTACCCGTTATGATACAAATACAGATCTACTAGATGAAATTGATAACGCTTATGAAGTGTTTCTTATAATGTGTACTATTGCATTATTATTTCTTGCTTAACCAGCTATTTTTACTAATCATTCTGTTTGAAACTATATAATTTTAAGAAGTCTGTCCTTTAGGGATTTTTAGGCAGTAAGATATAATGAAAAGCTTGACGAGCTCATAATTTTGTAATAAAATTGTTTTTCAAAGACAACGACGAATGTCCAGCAGCTCGATCAGACGACACCCAGAGAAAAGTATGTCCTTCAGGTGCAGACGCCGTGTGTGATCTCGCGTGTTTAGATACAAATGAAGCACTTTTTGCACCTGTTCCTAAATATATATCTTGTGGTACGCTTGGCGTTTGGGATACAAGAGAACCGTATGAAGATCTCGTTCTTCCGGGATGTACAAGTAAGACATATGATTTAACTTTTTTATAAAAAACTTTTTGTCAAAGTTTAATTACTTATTTTTTTATTGTATAATTTGAACAATATTAGTTTAACAATTCCCTTTTTTGCAAGTGTTCTTAGGGCATTCGACAACACAAAAGCTGGTTTTAATGTGTGTAGGTGTAAAAAAGGATTTAAGCAGACTTTACGAAAGAAAATTGTATCAGGTTTTGGTGCAAAAAGCATTTCCATTTGAGGAAAAGCCATTCAACAAAATGAATATTTTTTGGGGTGAATATATTCAAAATGCAGATTGGCTTTGCGGTGATTGTTTCTATTTAAAAGCATATATTTTTTACCAGAAAATGAAATTACTATTATTTTAACATTTTAATTGAACATCTTTCTTACATGAACCATGCTTTCGAAATGAATTTAAATTTGTGGACTTTGTCTTACATCACTTACATCTGCCATGATTACAAATTTAAATAAGTTTGAGCTTGGACTCAAGTTGCAAAACTGTCAACAAAGTCAAAATGAAAACGATCAATCTCAAGTCTGAGTACAGACTTCTAAATACTTCAAATCTTCATTCCACTGTCAAGGTTATTCTAGTTGAAGATTTTTTGATGCCATTTACTGAATCTTAAAACAATTGAAACTCAGATTTATGTTTGTAAACTGAATGGAACAAAGATAATTTTGTAATTAAATATAGCGATTTCTGACTTCGGTAATTTAGTAATCATGAGCCCCAAGAATCATCTTTATTCCATTCGTTGTACATAAATATGAATAATTGTACAATTTTGAATAGTAACACAATTCAGCAACTTCCATCGTCAAAACTCAACTAGAAAGAAGCTTACAATAAAATATTAATTTGCAGTATTTCCCCTTCAGTCTGAACTTGGCACTTTTTATAATGATGGCCACCGGAGAATGTTTTTTAGATTCATGCTCAGAATAGTGGACATTTAATGTTGCAAAATATCGTTTTAGATGATGATGATCATTGATGTTTGACGAATTGTAGGAAAAGTTTCTTTGTAGCAGTTGCATTAATTTGTTAGCATAATTGTTCGTTTAACAACGTCTTAACAACAAAACTAAAATATGCGCATATTTTGAGTCTTGGGGCCGTAATTACCAACAGTCTCAAGTCCAAGTTCAGACTGAAGTGGCAAAACTCTATATATTCATTTCATTAAAACTTTCTAGTTGACTGTAGTGATGAACTTTGATGTATTCTATTGCTTGGTGAAACTAATAATCCCTTTTTTTTTTTAAAACACCCGAATATAATTAAGATGATTTTGTTATATAATAAAAGTTTTTTTCTGAGTCAGATGTTTACATGTGTACACAATTGTAGAATAAGATATTTCGTGTAGATGCATAAATGAGATAAATACTCTCGTTTTAGTTTTTTGACAATAAAACAATTTTTGTAAAATTGATTTTTGAGTATTTTGGCCCGTATTCACTTACATCTTGAGAATGGATTTTAAAAGACCCAATCGACATCAGTATAGTTCCTTTTGAAAAAAAATCTAAAATTAGTGAAAGGTAAATATTTAGCAATTTTATAAGATAATGAAACTATCCAACTTTCACAATACAAAAAATGTATGTAAATTTAACAAGGTGTTTGATGATTATTGTTGATTGATTTCAGTCAGCAGAGACCCAAGGTATGCAGTCACAATCATGATGAAATTTTAAGCAGTGATACATTGTAGAAATTTGAACATAAACACTGCTGTTACTGATACATTGAACGATATGTTAATGAACGATATAAATGGTGAAAAATGGACGGGACTTTGCACCGGAGCCAATTGTGATAACCTTGAAATCACAAAAGCAGCCTGTATCGACAATACAAAAATGTTTGAAGTTGAATTCACTCTTACATTTGCAAGGTGAGTGAAGTGTTAAATAACTTTTGTCTATGCATCATCATCAGGTATTCCTGTCTAGATTGCCCTCATCGCATTACTTTGTTCACTTATATTTTTAAGGATGAGATCGGTCTAGTGGTATAATGGTATAGGTGTCCGCCTATTAACCCAGAGGACATGGCTTTAATCCCCACTAGGGGACGTCCTCTTGGATTAAAAGGAAGACACAGACTTAATTTTTGTCCAGGGAACGGACTCGAGAATATTCACAATTGAAATAAAATAAAGTAGAAGAAGTGAAATACACGACATTTTGCAAAAAAAAACGCACATTCATCGTACGGTAATAATTTGTGAAATATAAGCAATGCTTATTGATAAAGACATACAAACATACACTGAAGTTTTTACAAGAAGCGTTAGATAAGTAATGACACCATCGGCGCGTTATAGTTATAGCTTGTGTCTATGCATTTAAAAAAAACCCACTATTTTTCCACACAGTTTGTCTGAAAGAACTTATAATGTTTTTAAATACGTTTGATACACTGATATGAGTCTCTTCAATAAGTACTGAGAGTGTCAAAACAAAGTCTGCCTAGAGACGACTTGATGGATGTTCAAACACAAATCACAGAGTGTGATGTCTTGGCAGTGTGGTGGGTGGTGCGCTTTGTTTATCATGGTTGTCAATAACAGCAGAGTGAACAGGATATTAGAATATGCCGTTGACACTACTGTGCTCAGTTTTTGGGACTCGGGTTTCCTCACCGTTGATTTTAAAAAGATAGAACGTACATGGCCCGTCTGATACTCCTGCTTTCGTCAAGATATCACGCTCAATTTTGTATTTTCTTTGCAGGCAGGCCAAAAAAAATAAAAATAAATAGGGCAACGTTTCATCATCGTTACATTATCTCTTAGCCGTTGAGGGTCATTGTCGTTAAATTAAGGGATAAATACTATTGCCTTGTCTGGTGCTCAAGCATTTAAAAAAATAATAGGCTACACATTAATCCCTGTCATCTATAGCGATCATCTTATTATTGTATTTGACATTATCAATATTTTTGTAAAGTTCTTGAAATTGGACGGCTGGGCCGAGGCGCAGTTTGAACGCTCGGGATTTAGTAGCTTTGTTGTCACAACTAATAAAACAATTTCGTATGCAAAGATGAAAAAACACGCTATTTTTGTTTTAAACAGTGCTCTTGTTTTGATTTACTTCTTTAGCAATACGATTACTGCCGTTGGTGGTGGAGAAACGTCGGTGTTAGATGCGCTCAGAATTATCATTCTGTTAGAAAAGGATTTGAGCTTGAAGGTATGGAATTGAGTGTATAAAACTACTGTATCGTTGAACTAGCAATGCAATTCGTATAACAGGGTCGAAAAAGTTCTCTGCAGTTATTATATATTGGGGTTAAACAAGATACGTGATATTTTATATTATTTGTCAAACTTCATTATCGCAATATGAATCATAGAATATATAAAAATGTACGTTAAATAATCACTATTTTACAAAACATAAGTTATTATCAGGTTGTATGGTATCTAAGAAAACAAGACAAGGTATGTCATATTCTAGGTGTCGATGTCGTCGGTTACGTCATTGTGGATAGACTGATGACCATGATTATAAATCAATTTCATTGGACTTATTTAAATTGCCAGATCCAAGATACAAGGCATAATAATTTGACTTTTTATTGTTGAGTTAATGCTTCTTACCTAACAGAAAACAAATCTACTTTGAAGGAAATAGCTGAAGCATCCTTACTCGAAGACACTGTTGAAATTAGCATGGAAGAAGTCTGTGGGGTTGGTTACGCTCTCGTGATGAGCGATAAATCCAGAGCTTGTGGTAATTTTAATGTCCTTTATTTCAGTTTTGCTATTCTATTGTATAGGGTAAACGTGGCATTGATTTCGTATTGTCTTTTGCAAACTACTTTTTAGGTAATATTTCACTTATTGTTTAACCTAGATTGCCGCTCGGCTGAAAAGGACCTGCGTGGTATACAATATTCAACTTAAGTTAATCTTATGGTCATACACCATTGACTTCATTCACACTATTAGTCAGTTAATAATAACAAGTACATGTAATCAGATTAGCTCAATCGTTCTAAGATTAATTTACGACTAATATTAAATACCCGCCCACAACGAAATTTGTATGGGCCAACACGACCTTGATTATTTATTAAGAGAGCCCACCTCCCCGAAATTTACCATTCTAATTTAAAGATTCTGCAGCAAATGAATGCCTATAAATCTATACTTATAACAGTGCCCTGCGGCCCTGGTTGGAGGTACGACTTAGAGGCAAAAGAGTGTGTTCTCTGTGATTATGGGCATTACCAGAACGGCTTTGTGCAAACAGAGTGCATACCTTGTGGGAATGGCAAATCGACGAATTTCCGCGGAGCTAGAGAAGAGAATGACTGTATAGGTAAGACCATATTAAAATTCAGGTGCACTTAATTTAGACAAAATATAGTCGTCTATTACTGTTTACAATTCGATGGATTAATTCGATGTGTTATAGCATTAAATCGAGGCGATCTTTAACTTTAACCATTATATATTTTGCAACGATTGTGAAGGAATCTCTGATAGCTTATACTAAGTCACTCTCGTTGGCACGATGTTTCGCGAGAGCGTGGTCTTGAGTTGTGCGGGAAACCGGAGTACCCGGAGAAAACCAACTTGTCCGGCTTGGTGACCACTAACCAAACTCACATGCGCCAAGGCCGGGAATCGAACCAGGGTCGCCTTGGTGAAAAGCGAGTGCGCTAACCACTGCGCTAACTGGACAACCGCGATCTTTAATCTGTCCAAATCTACAATAATTTGAGACCGCCATGTATGGATACTGTACACGTGTCACGTAGAAACAGCTTAAGTTTGTATTTCAATAAGACTGCGAATGCGGTGGCGGTGACTTCAAACCAACTTCAAACCTGTTGAAAATGTTGAGTGTTTCTTTCCTGGTTTGGACTGAATGACATTGCTTCGTCATCAGTACAAATACACAATGATTTAAGACCCTGCCTGATCGAACAAATAAGCTCGTTTCTCAAAGTTTATTTGCAAACAGGTTTTTACTTTGATACATGGCTTCCTCTCTAGGAACCTTCTCTTTAGTATGTTTACCTTAAATTGGCCTTGCGAAATGTTACAAAAGCAGCAAACATTTATTTCTCTCATGTTTTGTATTCTCATTAATAAGTTTACAAAAACATTACATAAATGTTTAATCTGTTTTATATTTACATATATACCAATATGAAAAGCAAAAAGCAAAACTGTAAAAAAAGGTATATGATGTCAATAAATCCCTTTTATCTAGATGTTCTGGACGAAAAGATCTATGCATCAACTCAAAGATGGACATACTAGCATCTTACAAAGTATTAATTAAACGTTTTGAGACATATAAGTAAGGCATTTAATCTGACAAAATACGTACACATCCTGAATGTCTATTAGGGCATGTGCGTTAAACGTTTAAATACAGTGTTAAATAAGATATTGATTTCAGTAACGTGTGAAGCTGGAACATACTATGATGTTGACGAGGAACAATGTGTGGATTGTAAGCGACATTACTTTCAGAACATGACTGGGCAGGACTACTGTTTCCCTTGTCCTCTGGGATATAAAACAGTCGGAAATCGTTCTACCAGCATTGCCGCTTGTACAGGTATATTACAGAGGGCGAAAATCAAGTATATTACTTATACTTGTTAAGGTGTTTGACATATGATACAAAATACTCACTTTAAAGCTTCTTTTAAGCCCTCGATATTTGTAACTGGAAAACCTCGAAATTAAACATTTAAATTGAACACGTACTTGGATGTAGTACCACTGTAAAATAATTCCACAAATAAAAGTCACAGTCCAAGAACTGTTTTTCAACATCATTGTTGAAAGCTAGTCCAACTTATTTAACTTTACAAACGTATGCTATCGGGGTGAAACGGTAATTGTAGAGTACAACCTTAGAACTTCATCCGTAATATGAGGCCTTTTTGCATTTCGATAGTTGAAATGATATGTTTTATTTTGACTCCCTTGAAAATTTAACACGACCTGCCACATGTTTGAAGGGTAAATAATTCGTGAATCGCATAAAAAGAAATCTGAAACACAATTCTACAATCGGAATCACACGTTCGTAAATCCAAAACAAGTTTATTATAGGTAATGTTTTTACTTATTTATGTGAGGTTTAAATAACATAAATGATATACTTGTAGAGGACTGCTTGCCTGGTTATGTTAGAAACCCTCAAAACCTCACAGAATGTGTTCGATGTAAAAGAGGGACGTTTAGGAGTACCCAAGACGATTGCGTTCCTTGTACAGATGGAAAGTACACTTTGGAGGATACTATTGCAATGGACTCGAGCAACTGTGACATGGGTAGATTTTGTTAACCGAATTGTTTGCCTTCCCTCTGACTATTATGACAAAATCAAACTATTCACAAAAAGGATTATTGTACTCCCTACCTTTAGTATACACACAACGACACCATCATACATTTTGTAATTATGGTGTTGAAAGTTAACGAATATGATGTAATATTTACCAGTAGCAGGAATATTGATAGTTAACGCTGAATACACATGAAGCAGAAAATATGACGTTTAATAGACAAAAAGGTTCAAGGTAGGGTATCTCGGTTAATGGAAAATGTTTTAAAAGTTTAGTTTTAGATTACATAACACTATATTATCATTATTGTATTATGTTAACTTCGCTTACTTTTCTGTTACAGATATTTGCGATTTGGGAGAATTTTGGAATGTTTCTGCAAGCGATTGCCAAAAATGTGATTTGGGGTATTATGAAATGAAATGTACCAATTACAATGCAAAATGTGTGCTTCCGACTATTCCACAAGAGACATGAGCGCGCAGAATGACTCGTTCTGCGAATGTAAGAGTATTTTTCATTTCATACAAATGCTTAAATACTAACAAGAAATGTACCCTAAAATTAGTATGAAAAAACAAAACTTGTTTTAATTAAATGCTCTGAAATACAAAAAATCCAAAATGAGATGAAGAGCGTTATTGAAACATTTTGGCAATAATCTGTTTTAAGGGGATTTATTTTATTGGAGATGTTTAAGACTTATATATTTTTATTAGTATGAGGTTTGTTTTAGACTTAGTATCGTGATCGTACAAAAAATAAGGCCTAGGCCAAACATTCTAAACTTGTGCCCAATGAACCTTATGCAAATTTGTGTAGCCCTTTTGATAACACAACTTTAAAACCTTGTCCAAAATGAGTGAAAACAGCGCAATAAAGAAGTATAAATTATAATGTTTATAAAGTTATATGTGACGTCAACAGCGAATATAAATACAAGGAAAGTAAAGGTTGTAAGTTGGATTTGTTTTCCTCAAAAAATAAGTTAAAAATGTGTCATCCTAGGAGGTAATGGATAGTTTAGAAATACAAATTTAAAGATCAATATTTTCTTCTCTGTAAGGTGAATGCCTCTACTGGATTTGATAATCTTCGCAGATGACGTCACATAAAACGTAAACATAGTAATTGATTGCATATATGATTTCATCTTTAGTTTTCTGCCCTGTGGGCGAAGAGTTAATGGATGGTACAAATTGTGCTAGCTGTGAACGGGGATTCTTCAAGGATAATGTTGGTCTAAACAAGTTCAATCCGTGTCAAGAATGCAGTACTGGGAAAACAACAGAAACAACAGGATCAACCTCGGAATCTAACTGTTCAATACGTAAGTAGTTTTTTTTCAATGAACAATAATACGGTTCGTACTTATATATTTAAGTTTATTACACAGTTTCTTTCACAGTTCCAACAGCACATTTTAAGTTGATTGTGAAAGGTTATTAATCTTACATGTTTCATGGGTAGAATCCAGTGCTGATGCAAACTACATGAAGCCATGAAACATTTCACGTTCCATGCCTTAGACGTATTTTATGAATATATACATTTATATACATAATAATGGATACAAATGTGAGTATTACCGCAAATCAGTCGTATACTATTGAAGACGACAATAATAAACTTTAAACTTGGAACAAATCATCGCTTTGTGACTGTATTCTTTCAGGAAAATAGGATAGAACAACAGTATCAATTAATTGTATTTTGCTGCAATATCCTATGAGAATCCATGAAAAATAACATTAGAATTGGAGTAAATGTTCATTCATTTTTACGTACACTTTGTTACGTTTAAATGCAATTCTCATCGTCTTTATCAACTTATATCAACTCTTGAACTTAATTGCATAATCGAAAATTGATCGAAATTGCTTAATCAATTGTTTCCGGGGTTTATATTTAACGGCATTTATAATCATGACCAGATTTACTAATTTCATTTTACTCATTCCTTGTCGGTTTTCAGCTGTTTGTTCAAAAGGCCAGTATATTAAGAATGGCGCGTGTGAGGAATATCCACAGAACCAGTATTCTGATGAAGTATTATTGGTATCAATGGTCTTGATACCCAATGTCGCATTGTCGAGGGTCTTTATATACGCAATGTATTGATACCATGGCCTTTATACCCAATGTCGCGTTGTCGAGACCCTCGACAACGCGACATTGGGTATAAAAACCATTGATAACAATACATTGCGTATATAAAGACCTCTGACAATGCGACACTGGGTATTAAGACCATTGATACCAATACATTGCGTATATGAAGACCCTCGACAATGCGACATTGGGTATAAAGGCCATTGATACCAAAACAATGCGTATATAAAGACCTTCGACAATGCGACATTGGGTATAAAGACCATTGATACCAATACATTGCGTATATAAAGACCCTCGACAATGCGACATTGGGTATAAAGACCATTGATACCAATACATTGCGTATATAAAGACCCTCGGCAACGCGACATTGGATATAAAGGCCTTTGATACCAATCCATTGCATATATAAAGAGCTGCGACAACGCGACATTGGGTATAAAGGCCATTAATACCAATGCATTGCGTATATAAAGACCCTTGACAATGCTACATTGGGTATAAAGGCCATGGATACCAATAAATTGCGTATATAAAGACCCTTGACAATGCGGCATTGGGTATAAAGGCCATTGATACCAATACATTGCGTATATAAAGACCCTCGACAATGCGACATTGGGTATAAAGGCCATTGATACCAATACATTGCGTATATAAAGACTCTCGACAACGCGACATTGGGTATAAAGACCATTGATACCAATACATTGCGTATATAAAGACTCTCGACAACGCGACATTGGGTATAAAGGCCATTGATATTAACACATTGCGTATATAAAGACCCTCGACAATGCGACATTGGGTATAAAGGCCATCGGTACCAATACATTGCGTATATAAAGACCCATGACAATGCGACATTGGGTATAAAGGCCATTGATACCGATTAATTGCGTATATAAAGACCCATGACAATGCGACATTGGGTATAAAGGCCATTGATACCGATACATTGCGTATATAAAGACCCTCGACAATGCGACATTGGGTATAAAGGCCATCGGTACCAATACATTTGCGTATATAAAGACCCATGACAATGCGACATTGGGTATAAAGACCATTGATACCAATACATTGCGTACATAAAGACCCTCGACAATGCGACATTGGGTATAAAGGCCATTGATACCAATACATTGCGTACTTAAAGACCCTCGACAACGCGACCTTTGGTATAAAGGCCATTTATACCAATACATTGCGTATATAAAAACCCTCGACAACGCGACATTGGGTATAAAGACCATTGATACAAATACATTGCGTATATAAAGACCCTCGACAATGCGACATTGGGTATAAAGGCCATTGATACCAATACATTGCGTATATAAAGACTCTCGGCAATGCGACATTGGGTATATAGGCCATTGATACCATTAAACGGGGTATATTTAGGCCACTGATGCCGTGGCGAATAGTAAACGAAGGCTCTTGACACGTTTAATACGGTTTATACAAAGGGCCTTAATATGAAGGTTCTTAATACAGTTACAATGGGTATATAAAGGTCATTGATAACGGTATGAAGGAAATATAAAGGGTCTTGACGCGTTACACTGGGTATATAAAGGCCCTAGATATGCTACATATAAACGCGCATATCGCCGTTACACTAGATATATAAAGGCAATTGATACCGTAACACATGATATACAAAGGCAATTGATACCGTTACACATGATATATAATGGCAATTGATACCGTTACACATGATATATAAAGGCCATTCATACCGTTACACCGCGTATATAAGGTCCTTAACAGCGGTACCCTTATATAAAAGTCATGAAAATCATTATACTTGCTGGGTATAAAAAGGTTATTGAAACGTTATACTGGATGTGTAAAGGCCATGGAATGGTGTATTCTGGGTTTACAAAGGCTATTAACACTTTGCAATGGTTATATAAAGGCTCTTGATTCCGTTACACTTGGTATATTATGGTTTTAAAAGACCCTCGACACGTAACACTGTGTGTATAAAGGTTGAAAAGTCATTCTCGGTATTTAAAGAACCTATTAACCTTGCACTGAATATATAAAGGTCGTTGATATCGCCGCACTGGGTATGTAAAAGCTTTCTATACAGCTCCACTGGATGTGTAAAGGCCATTTATACGGTAACATCAGGTATATAAAGCCATTTATATCGTAACAATGGTTTATTAAGGTTTTTGATACCATGACACTGGGTATATAAATGCCCTTGACACGTAACCTTGTGTAAATAAATGCCCCAATCAACTATTATTACTGAGGTCCTATACATCGTCACAAAGATATAAAAAGCCCATCATACCTTCCCACTAGGTGTATAAAGGCCTTCGATACCGTACACTTGGTAAATAAAGGCCATTGACATCCATCACGTGTTATGTAAAGGTCACTGATACCATTAAACTAGGTATATAAAAGTCATACATACCGTTACACTGGACATAAAAAGGCCTTTGATAATATAACACTAAGTACATAAAGGTCCTTGACACGTAAACATTGGTATATAAAGGTCATTGGTACTATTAAACTATGTATGTTATTGCTCTTAAAACATTATACTGGCTATATAAAGGCCCTCTCCACGTTTCTCTGAATATCATCTTACATTGATTTCATAAAGATCTTTGATATCGAGACACAAGTTATATAAATGTCATTGGTACC
Source organism: Mya arenaria (assembly GCF_026914265.1). Lineage (NCBI taxonomy): Eukaryota > Metazoa > Mollusca > Bivalvia > Myida > Myidae > Mya > Mya arenaria. The sequence goes on from NC_069123.1 coordinate 1,919,191, forward strand.
ATTACACTGGAATATAAAGGTCTTTGATACGCTACACTTGTTGGAACCCCTTTACTCATTATACTGTGTATATAAAGATCCTTGATATCGATGGTCTGGGTACATAGAGGTCAATAGCACGTTTCACTGGGCAAAAAAAGGTTAATGTTACCGTAACACTGAAAATCAAAGGTTCTTGTTACTGTTACACTGGGTTTAAAAAGGCCCTTGAAACCGTAACACTGAGTGTTTTAAGGTCCTTTATTCCCTTAATATTGATATATAAATACATACTGTTACAGAGGGTATATACAAGCCCTAAATACCGTTACACTTGGTATAGAAAGGCATTAATGTCGTTACATTCGGTATGCAAGGGCATTGATGCTGTAACACTGGGCATTTTAAGGCCATTAATACCGTAAAACTTGATATATAAAGGCCATTGATACCATTAAATTAAAACCGGTGATTAATTTGCAAAATTACTTGCAAGCATACTCTAAGAATTGTCTTTGGTATGTGATATAATTTGTGAATACTAAACGATATAAAGGTCCGATTAAACATTTAAATAAGTGGAATAAAAACTCAAGATCTATAAGTCACGCTTGGGTCGTAATGTAAAAAACTCACCATTTACTAATGATGAATATTATTTGATAGTTTTTATAATTGCGATTATGTTCAACAGATAAATGTGGACCTGGAGAGATCAGTACTGAGAACGGATGCGTTGAATGTCCAATAGATACTTATCAATCAATGGATCACCCTTATTCAAGCATCGAGTGCCAACTATGTCAGAAGGATGGCATATTTGAAACCGGAACCATAGCTGCAGGTGTGTCTAATAGCGACGAGTGTAAACGTAAGTATTTTTCTAAATATCAAAAGGAAATAGCGTTCAATTTTGAATTAGGACTTGAATGACGGCATATAGAAATCCTGCTGTTTGTCTGTCCGTCCGTCTGTATCTACGGTTTCCGATCAATTAAATGAAAATGGTAAGGTAAAAGGACTTTGATCTAGTAGGTCAAGTGTATGTGGTTAGTGGTCAAAGCCAATGATCAGGGTGTCCTTACGATTAAGGTTAATTTCCGATCAATATGTGAAGGACATTCGGCTCAGGGATCTCAAAATTGGTATGTATGAGGTCAGTAGGTCATAGGTTATGGTCGTGGTGGCATTGAGCTTAAAGTCCGTTTACGATCGATAACCGGAGAGCACTTTTGCCAATGGACCTTAAATGCGTAGGCAGGTTGGTCTTTTCCAATAAATTAACCTTATGATTGTGGGGATAGTAGGTGAAAAGTCGAGGCTGAGAGACATCGAGCTGAAACTCACTTCTCGATCTATAATTCAAAGACATGGTAGGCAAGTTGTTCATAAACAGATGATCCGTATTTCTTTAAGATCAGAACAAAATGAAATGTAATTTAAACATGTTCACATACATACATGTTCAATAATGCCCATCAGTCCCAACTCAAATAGAACAGGCACACATTGACATCCACTCCATCTTTCAGTAACGTATCATTTTTGCGTCCATACTTCGTCCTTTACACTTGTTAGTTGTTTATGTTTCCAAAATACACGAGACGGTATCAATAATATGTTGAGGGCTCAAACTTAAAATCAAAATATTACCGCATTACAGTTTCAGATACGAGGTTATCAATCTCTTTTATCACTTTTACATAACAAATAAAAAGATCGCTGACAGCGTCGGCCAGGGATATTAAAACTCATCTACATATACAATTATATGATGTACAAATATCAACTTGTCATTAATATTATATATTGTAAATAGTTTTATCACCAATTCTTGTCGAAAGTGCCAAATGTTGCCTGGTAAGCGCACTCGCCCCTTACCGAGGTCACCGGGTTCGATTCCCGGCCTAGGCGCATTTGAGCTCTTTCGGTTGTCACCTAGCCGAAAAAGTGGGTTTTCTCTGGGTTCTCGTGTTTCCCCACAACAAAAGACCCCACTCTCGCACAACAGTGACTTTGCTTTCGTTATAGTGGCATATTACTGCCGTAAGATAATCTGATAGCGTCCGCGAATTGTTTCGTGTTAACCAGTTAATTTTTGCGATAATTATCTAGCTATCTTGTTAATATTAGCGATACTTATTTGGTGAGATAAATGTCATAGGACTAAACAGACTTGAAATTTCCAAGACTGCCACCCATAACCCCTTTTTAGCTATACGACACTAACAGGTTAACTCGATACGGTTTGGGAATTTCACTTAATAAGTAATATAATAACTGGTTAACTTGATAAGATTCGTGTTACAACTTATCTATAAATATATTTCTATAACTCGTTATCTACTTATTATTTGCGAATTTCACTTAGTAAGCGGTAACACAAATCTTTGTTAACCAGTTAATATGTTACTTACTAAGTGGAATTCGCAAATCATAACTGCAGCACCTGTTAGCGCCTGAATCTTGAATGCATTTATAGGTAACTGGTAACACGGCAGTTGTATGCTTCCATAATTAATAAATATATTGTCTTCATTATCGTTGCAAAACATAAAGTTTAAACTAAACTGCCACCTATTTCAATAGCAAGATTCGATCTAATTAAAGCCTTTACCAAATTAATAAATTTTCATTTTAGCCTTCTGTTCATCTGGGTACATTATCAACGCCGAATCCACTGGTTGTGATCCGTGTTCGCGAGGATTATACAAAAACAACGAGGACAGCCGATTCTCTGCTGAGTGTAATGGGTGTCCTGTGGGTACCACAACAGAAGACATGGCATCTACACATAGAGACAACTGTAGCATTCGTAAGATAACATTTTTTTTATTCATGTAAGTGTGTTTAGTTGATATGACCATTCTTTCTATTTACCAAAAATACACGAATTATTCATCCTACAATTATTTGTTTTGTTTGCAGAAATAGACAACAAATTAGTTATGATTTGCGTTATTCGAATTGAAGCTTTCATTTATTCACATCATTCTATCAACATAGGCTAAAAGTGGTGTAGTGTTTATGTGTGTGCCTCGCACAAAAGAGGTTGTCTTTTCGATCCCAACCACATATATCTACTCAGGGTCTTTCAAATAAACACCAGTGCTGGTTTCTACCAAGGATGCAGAATCGAGCGTGATTTTTATAAGACGTTGACTTTCGTCACAGTCGAATCAAGGAAAATTAATAGTTTAAAGTAATAAACAGACCAAAACTAAAATCTACTCAATCATGACATAAAAAAACAACATTTATCGTCAATATTAAAAATAATAATAATAATAATAATAATAATAATAATAATAATAATAATAATTATTATTATTATTATTATTATTATTATTATTATTATTATTATTATGATAAAAATAATAATGATAATAATAAGTCAATGTATAATTTCATATTGCATACAGCCGGATGAACACCTATAACCCGAAATCGTAGGGACTCAAACATTTCGAAATAGCGATATTTCGGATTAACAATTTTCATATTTTGGTTTAGGTGATCTTTTGTTTACATGTTTGTTGAATTATTGTTTAATAACTCACACATATTTAGTTATCATACTTCTTTATTCTTTATCAAAACGTCATTAAACATTTAAAACAAAATGACAGCACATGTATGTATATCGTATCTACTCGGGTTGGTTACCGAGCCCTTCTCCGGATTGTTCGGAAGTGGGTCGAGTGAACAATGCGGTGTTCGAATCTGATGAGACATTTTCGAATGGTATAAATAACCCAAATGAATCGCTCATTTTCTGACATCGATGTTTGTAACACACGCGTTCTCAATGTCTCTAATTGTGCTCCATTGTCACCTCCATCCGATGCCCAAGTGGATTCGCAGTATGGTGTGACAAACTGTGAGATGATCGAGTTCGAAATAAGGATTGATAAAATGGTGCGAAATACCAAAATTGGGACCGTAATTTTTACCTCGAAATATTATTTCTGAATAGCGATTTCGTATTATAGATTAAAAATTGAGTTAAACAAAAAATGAGTAAAATCGGGACCGAAAATTAATTTCGAAATAGCGATAATTTCGGATAAACGGTGTTCGGAAAAGCGGTGTTCAACTGCTTTTTTTCTTAAAGTTCATAAAATAATTTCAAAGTTATTACCCATGTCACAGTTACTCGTGTCCATTGCAATAATATCTTCCAAGGTATATTTTCTCTCCGAACTAGGAACGTAATCGTTTAGGGTACTCCTAAAGCTTCCTCTGGCACATCGGATACATTCCTCGAGTTTTTCAAGCAAAATCTGGCCGGCAGTCCTGTACATACTTCACATTACGGAAATCGTTTTAAGGTTGTACTCTATAGAAATTGTTCCCTTACACAAAGCTGGACTTGTTTTTTTATATTGAAATTGCAAAACACAACTTGCATTATTTCATTTTACCAGTTTTAGATTATTCATGTGTTTTGCGACCTCTATATTAAAAGGTCTTCACATAATACAATCCGACAACCGACAGTAAAATTAGATTTTCAAATATTACGAATGGGTGAAGGAACACTGAATTGACCCTTAATCATGCCAAAAATTTGAAGAAAAACAGTATTGTGATGTCCTTAGTGTCGTTATCAGATTGGTCATCGGCGCCTTAAATCTTGGCCATAACTCATCAATAAAACACAATAGACAAGCGTTCGCCTCGGGGCGCTCTTGTTTAGTCTAGCATTGAGAATATCACAGGTAATACGTGAGAGACTCAGTCGCTCTGAATATATTTTCGTACACCAGAGTGATGATGCTATGCGTACCATAGATTTGATTTATCATTATTAAAGCTCTGGTGAATGCGAATGCGCTAAATAAGGATTGCGTGTTTTATTGTGAGATGAGCCGCGCTCAGATATATAAATCATCGTAGTTTCTGCCTTGAAAAAGTAGAGATATATACACTTTTTTACATTTTAATTAATACATTTGTAAGTGTTAATATACTTTTTAATATCAACTGAATTACAAATAAACAAACATTTGTTTTTCAACACAAAATATGCCATAAATTAATTTATCAAATGTGATATAGCGTATTGTCCGTCGGGTCGGATGATTAACGCTGACTTTAACGGCTGCATACCGTGTCCTATTGGGATGTACAAGGACAATACATTGGATATTTTTTCGTCTGAATGCACGCCATGCCCAGACGGTTCAGCAACACAAAATGTCTGAGCTACCCAAGCTAGCCAATGCACCAGTCGTAAGTGAATGTTATGGCCTTTCTTTAACACGATTTATTGTGTTATCGTATCCATCAACTTGAGAATAATGTAGTTAAATTCATTACATTTGTTGACAAATAAAGGCCATCATTAAAATAGTACATAGATTATCACTCTTCAATATATCATTATTTTATGGATAACATAAACTGTTGCAATCTGATGTTTGAATTGCGTATTAATAAAACATGTTTAATCTAGAACATGAAATATATAGAATGTGATCCCCTAGTGTCTCAAATAAGTAAATGTCGTTGTTGTTGTCGTTGTTGCAGTTAATGTTGTTGTTGTTAATGTTATTGCTGTTTTTGTTGTTGTTGTTGTTGTTGTTGTAGCAGTTTTCACTTGTTTCATGTAAATAGTTAACTGTATGTTTAATAATGAAATTCATCATGATGCATGGACGAAATGAGCCATTTTACCGAAATATATGAAAGATGATCATTTAAACATTCCGCAAAATGCATCTAAAATAGGTATATTTTGTTTAAGAAATACAACTTCTCAATGTTATGAATCAAATAACATTGTTCATCGCTATAGTCTAAAACTTTATTCTTAAACTATTCTGGTTTTAGAGGAAGAGCGAAGCAGCCTTGCTGTTATCATAGGTACTTCCGTCGCTGGTGGATTATTGCTTATGGTTGTCGTGTCATTCTTGATTTACCGGTATGTAGGGTATAGAACACCCCGGTTAGTAAATGATGACATTGTGTCTCAGCTTATTTTTGGATAGTATATGATGTACGAATTGTATCGTATAACACAAATTTATATTTCTATGGACAAAATATAGTAAACATAGCAAAACAACACGGCTACTGAAACATTACCCACCTCTGCTGATATTGATAAGCAAATGCACTAATTTATAATGTTTTGTATTTAGCCTGTTCGGAATTCATGACATTAAGAAGGTTATTTCATATGAGTCCCAATTTGGACTGTTACCAAAAGGTTCTTCTGTTGCTGGTTGAATAATGTGTGTTATTGTCCTGACCTTCTTAATTTACCGGTTTGTATGGAATGTGATCAAATGTTATGTTAAAAAAAGCGGACAAAATATCCACCGATATGTGTCAACTGTTCATGCCATTTTATCAGTGAACCTTTTTAACGAGTTCCGAATCAATACTTGTAAGTGTACATCAAGGAAATATTGATGACATTGAATTTTATCAGACGCAGAAAAAGGAACGAGAAGTTACCGGAAGAAGGACGTTCCGACAGGACTGATACTTCTAATCCAATGAACGTCTATGATCAACCGCAGGGTATGATTATATTTTTACGCAATTAAACGCGGGTTTTTTATTTATAAATCGGTCCATTCATCTTTGTATTGTAAATTAATAAATTTTGATGGAATTCTAGGAAAGTGAAAACTAAATCTTCTTATAACAGCAGCGGCCTTGATTTGATTGAGACCGCCCATGCATCACGTTATTATATTATATCTCCTGAACAACTAAAATATAGATAACTACACCGTATGTCTATTTTAAAATATTTTTTGTTGCAGTCGGAGAAAATGACATACCGACTAGTAAAAATGAATATGACGTCATACCTGCCGACGTAAACGTTTATATGACAGTTACCGAAGATGCTCAAACAAGTACTGGAACGAACGAAAGCAGTATACATGTTCCAAATACTGATACTACCACTTCAGAAAGAAATATCTACTCTGAACTAGACGTGAACAGTTTAAATGACAAAGACAAAGATTATCTTCGTCTGTACTCGCATGATTCCCATGGGTATCTGGCTCCAATACAACTTGGGAACATATCCCACAACAGAAACGAAGAAGGGCGCAATAGTACATCATTTTTGTAAATAAGTGTAGTTCCATCACCATACAAATGAGACCAAGGCTGTCAAAATGGATGGTATGCTGCTTTTGAAAATAGCGTTCATGAAATTAACTATATTACATGGCTTGCATGTATCATAATTCTATTTCGCCTGATATAATGGGTGATGAGCAGTATGCAGAGTTTATACTATGTTTCCAAAATAGCATAAACGGTTGTCCATAATAATGGAATACATCAAATAAGTAAAATAACACAAATGTATATATATCATAACATGACACATACCTAAAGTGTTTAGTATTTTACCTATAGTATTTTATTATAATCCCGTAGAATGTTTCATCAACTTAAATAAACATAATCCAGTTTTAACAATCGATAGCCCTCAATCAATTATATAAACTATTCTAGCACACCGGATTTCCGGTAAATTCAGCCGTGCCGGAAAACTCCATCTGGCATCCCCCATGCCAGATGAGTCACGCGCTGTGACGTAATACTTTTAATTTATTTTATCAAACACTTAATGTAACCATAATTATGAGATTTCAATAGATGAGTTCCATTTATATTAACTTAACAAAGATATTCCTTAAAAACAAAACAAAATAACCCTTAAAAGACGTGATAGCGAAGGAACCTATTGACGTATGCAGTGAATACAAATTACTGCGCGTCATGACGTCAGTAAACATCATCGCACGCGCTTTTTGGTGAAATGTACAAAAACGCGCTTTCTTATGTATTTTCTTCACAAAAAATGTAATTTAAGGTATGCTAGAAAAAAATATATATCATGTGTGTCCGTTCCGGATAGTAAAAATCCGACCCTCGGGTACACTACGTAGCCGGTAACTCGGCAAGCCTCATAACCTGGCAATGCAGGTGCCCTCGGGTCGGATTTTTCTATCCGGAACGAGAACACATGACAGATATTATAAATATATAAGAGTATAAAAGTTAAGTATGTGAGTTCCTAACTCTATTGAATTTGAAATCGTATAACTAATTTATGCATGACAATATATGAAACATCTTTGTAAGCATGTTTCTATCATTATTTATATACGATGATATATAAATAATTGTTTGTCTTTATTTGGTAAAGTATATATCCTGTGCTATACTGTGGCTGTGAAATATAAGGTTTACATGAAAGCATTACAGTAGAAAGAGTTTTAATGATGCTTTGTAATGAAATTCTAGTAGTTTTAGTACTAAAACACAGAGAAATTTTGTTAATGGAGAACTTGTTAGCACAATCGCAAGAAGAGATGTTAATGTAATAAGGCTAAGTTGACAACATTACAATTGAAATCAAATAAGTAAGAACAACACTACAAAATGGGGATTTAAAAAGGTTATCTAACTTTTAAACATGGACAAAAAGTGCTACATTACGATGTTTTAAATCAAATATGGTAGAACACTACTGCAAAAATACTGTATGGGGATTTAGAGAGGTAATCTACCTGTAAAACATGGGCAAAAGGAGTTAGAGACATATAATTGTCACTCGTATTTTATAACGCCTGTTTTCTTTAAAGTGCTAGGGATATTGCTATCTTTATATTGAAAATCTATATATTCAGTACTCGTCTGCAGAATAAAATAAGTTATTCAGATCTAAAACAAATTTTTCATTTTTAACTTACTTGTCAATTTGTAAGACTTAGAGAGAATTATTGAGACAAAGACTTTGATCAAATTGTTAAGAAATTAAAGTAGGTGATGGATGAAACCTAACTTTATACCAAATAATGAAAGAAAATGTCAAATATGTCATTGTTGTTGTTAATTTAATTTATTGTAAGAATGTCCATTATGTATTGATATAAGAATAAAATCAATTAGCGGTGTATGTTCAGAAGGGTTTTGAATAAAGCAACGCATCATTTCATATTCGATAACTTAGCGTTTATATACGACTCATAACATCAGTCTCCATACGATGATATGAAATAGTATGTGTGGTGTGGTGTGAATTCTCAATATATAATTATTGCATTTATTATTTACTTGTATACCTATACTTTTATTTTATATACATCCTGTGCCTAGAGTTGCATATTAAACAGAGAAAACCGTCGGGGGAATGATCTTATTCTCTCTTTTTATATCTGACCGCAGACTTGTGACAGTTTAAGTAGAACACATTCATACAGAATCACCCTACATGCACACGTTGTTATGTTATACTGTTGATATAAGTGCGAAAAATAAGGAGCAAATCATGGTAAAAGCTGTAAAGCTTCCTTCTCAATTATGTCGTGATTATTTTGCTTTGTGTTTGTATTACTTTCCAACTCTTTACGTATTATTGTCACATCAAATCATGTTATTGAGCTCAAAGAATGTACATGATACAGTCAAATATTATGATTATGTGTTACACAGACGTTCAACCATGACGATATCTATAAAGCATATAGCATAATTACATCTGAACATTTGTCAGCAATAGTATATTCTGTCATGCATTTCCGGTGAAATATGGAGTTTTAACTTTAAGAACTACTTTTAAAATCAAGGTAGTTTCTTCCCCTTGTTTTCTTTAACTTTGGAGTAGAATGTTCCACAATTTGCTTTCATAAAAAACAAATTACAGACGAATACAACTGCTCGAACATGAATATGATCTTACATCAATTATCTTTTTAGACTGTTTGAAAGTAAAACGTACTTCCGGGAAATTCTCTTAATATTTAAAAGATAAACTGAGGATTCTTTTACCCCGACCATGCCTTAAAGTTTGTCAACAACCTAGCGTGGTCTTCACTCTTTACCTGAAAGATAACATGTCCTCAGGCGAATCACACTGGTCTCTGACAGTGAGGAATGACTAAATACCCATGTACCATGAAACAAACTCTATAACCAAGATACATATTTTTATCCAAAGATTATACGCAATTGTTTTGCTAACACGTGGGACCATTCAAATTTCATTTAATAAATCGCGGCGTAGTAATTTGGTCATGTATTCATGCCCTGTCTGATTTAAAGGTATTTTCGTGCATTGGCTTCATTTATTTTGAACAAACATGCATTAATAAAAAAAATCATTGAATAATACAAATGAAATGTTTGCTCTATAAACAATTAACTAATAAACTATAAAACATATCGTAGAACATTTTCTCCACGAACCGGAAATAGAAGTTTGACAGCTACATTATCAGCTTTAATTTTGCGTGAGGGTCGTTCCAGGGATAACGGCTTAAAAATAGAAGGTTTTAAATTAATAAATTAAAATACTAATTGAACGTCAAAAACAAACATTAAAGAAACAGAAAATTTGTTGATTTCAATGTATGGACGCCACTCGTGAAAATATGTTATTCTATGGCAGTCGTGGAACAATACGATTTACTCTGAAATCAACAAATATCCTTTATAACATAGCATCCATATTTAAATCAAGGACAGAGTTTTAATTAAATTATATAACCTACGTTACGGATCACTTTGATTTATTGTCGACAGTCAAATTGCCCTCAGTTATAAACGCTTGATATACAATCATTTGGCGCCGTTTTATCATATAAATTTACATGACGTCATACCAACGTCATTTTTAAAAATACGCGAAGAACAAACATCATCGCTCTCAAAATAGGTAACTCATGCGCATTAATTGTATCAATTGAAGAAATCGCTGGTTTAAAAACGTTGTCGTAATCCGAGCGAATAAGGTAGCAGGCAGTTATTGAATACAGTGTGAGACGATCGACGAAATAGCGGATAGTGTTGGATTAAGCCATGGAAATGTTTGTAACATCTTGACAAATGACTTGGTGGTGAAAAGCGTATGCGCAATATGGGTGTTCCGCCTTTTGCCGCGTTTTGAAATATGGAAACAAAGAAAAAACATCTGAAACGCTGAAAATTCTGCAACGCTGGAGAAAGGATTCTTCAGTCGTATCATTACTACGAATGAAACCTGGGTGAAATTTTAATACCCTAAAAATAGGGAATGTATGGTATGGAAAAGACGATATTCGCTTCCTCCTAAGAAACAAAAGAGATCCAAGTCATTAAAGTTAATAATCAACGTTTACTCCCACAAAATGAAGAACCTCGAGGCCAGACATATACTAAAATTTTCGTTTATAGTGAGTTGGAATGTGACAGGAGGGGACTGCTTAATTGAAATTTTGATCTTTCATCAAGAGATCTCTCATGCACATCGGACTGAAGAAAAACTACTTACAATATTCTTCTTTATGTTTCCCCCTGATAATCTCGACGTTCAGCTTATGGAATAGTGTATTTCCGATATTAAAGGCCGATTTCAATTTGAACAGGAAATGAAAATCGCCGTAGGGTCGACTGTACGCAGCTACGAAAAAAAGGTGGTACGCAGACATTTTGTTTACTTTTATGATAAAGATTAATTGGAATAAAGTTGTTCGTTTCAATGTCAAGTAAAACGTTATATTTCCTATTACCGGATATTGAGTCGTTTTTTCCAAGAAAGCAAATTTCGGTTATATTACAGTGTTTATGTTGTGAATCTAACTGGATAATATCTTAGTGTGCGTTCTACTTACAGACATAATTATCGGATCGGATATACATTTTGTATTAATACTTCTGGGTATAACAATTATTCAATGCATGCAGCCCATGAAATGACATTTCTTTGTGATTTATAAGCACCTCAGGCAAACAGTTATGACAGTTAACATTTTTTGCGGAAAAAAACGTGATAAAAATATTTTGCATACCGGACGAGTGTTTCCTGTCATGTGACCAGTGCTGGATAACCCCGTGTTACATCCCCCGTGTAAGATGAGTCACGCTCAACAACGCGTCACCTCTAATTTCTTATATTCTATGGTTGATGAAAAGTATACTAGTATGCTATTTCAATAAAGCGCAATAAAATATATAAGTATGCAAGACTTTTAATTAAAACTGAATATAAATAATCGTAAAGACGCGATTGCTAGAGGAAATATTTTTCGTCAATAGTGATTTAAAATTACTTTATGACGTCAGTAAACAACGTCGAACGCGCTTTCTGGTGAAATGTACGTTTTCTACGTCAGTTTATCCACAAATTGATAATTTTAGATATGTAAGAAAGGATATCAATCATGTTTTTCAAGTACGGGCACGCCTCGTTACCGGCTAACGTGCCCTCGGGCCGGATATTTCTATCCGTACCGGAACACATGATAGTCTAACAGTCTGTACATGTATTTTAGTGCAGTATTTTGTCTATTGTGTTTTTTGGAATAAATGTGTTTGGGGAGCCGTTTTCTGAGTCCACGACTAGTTTAACTATTTTTAGTTTAGCTATTAAAGATAAAAAACTAACAGTTTAATGTTTGTTAGGTTATAAACAGATATAAGACTTTTTGATAAAGTTTCCTTTAAAGCCGACAGAGGTCAAAGTCAATTCAACATCGGGATGTATAAGGTGCAAAAAATGCAGTTGTTTACCTCTATTTTATTTCATTATTTACGATCTAATACAAAATTGTATTTAAACGTCGCGTTCAATTAGATAAAAACATGTCCAACCAGATAAAAATATTATTAGAAATAAAACGCAATACTAGTAATATACAACAGCCAATTACGTACCACATTCTTATTCGAATTTTTGCTGAAAAAAATCTGGTAAATCCTCTGGTAATATTATATTATTAACAAGCAACATGCTTTGATCGACTTTAAAGGTTATTTCGTAGTTTAATGTTTTGGAAGTAAATTTCAACAACTGCTAAAAATAAATAAATTTTAAACTGTGTTACTTCAGTTAGTAAGTTCAATGCATTGTACACATCGATACCAAGTTTATGACAGTTTTCTTTCGCTATTTCATCATACAGAGTACAGCCCCTTTAACATAATCTGAATCACTGCGGGCATATCCATGGCAATCTTGAATTATCGCATATTCATACGCAATTATTTTCATTGCGCACAAAGGAGTTCCAGCAAAATGTAATATTTTACTTAAATTTATTTAACTGAGGTGGAAGAAAAAGCATTTACCATAAAACTCGTTTCCGCAAAACACACTACGCTCGTGTTGGAATGAACCTATCTTACACTCTCGGCCATTGAAGATACTTATAATCCAAGGTGGCATCAATTTCAAGTTCAGTTTTAAACAGTAAATTTAAATGTGGCACTTTTCATTTAAAGATAAGAGTATTCACATCGATGTCACTTCACCCACACTGCTTTTCAAATTATAACCTTTACAAGGTCAGTGTCAATGGTATTTCATTGTTAATTTAGATTTTTCCTGTTATTTTCTGCAAACTTTTCTTCTTTTGAAAATATCTTATTTTTTATCTGTGTCAAATATTTTGTGGCAGAATTGTAAACAGTATGTGTCTTCGTTTTAACGCAATATCAGGGTAAAGGTGTACCTTTATAACATTACAACGTACCGAAGGTCGTCGAAAAGTTACCGTTGGAGTCGTATGGTAAATCGATATAGACTAAGTGTAAAAAATGCCAAAATGATGTTCAAAGTTTTAAATATGTTTCTTTAAGACTAGAGGAAATTTAATATTTCTTATAGGCCACTTCGTAATGATATACAAAACGAAGGATTACAAAATCAATGTCGAAATGATCATTTGTATTTCAAAATGCAAATATAACCAGTATCGACAATATCATTTATTTCCTGATTGAATTCGCTGGAATTTATTTCAAAAAAGTCATAAATATATAAAATCACAGGACATCATCGCTTTTCGCATATTTAAACTAAATAAAAATCTAGTTAACCACAAGTGTCCTTACTTATGTTCATCCAGTTCTCAACAAGTTCCATGTTAATTATTTGTGAAATCCCCCTTAAGCCAAGACCCGACATTTCTTTATATTCCTTAAATTGTGCTGGAAAAATTGCAACGGATATTTTCTTACAAAGAGAAAGCCTCGGATTCATGTGATTTGTGTCCTTCTGAACATTTATTGTTTTACTTAAACGTGACGGCTCTATATTCTTTCGGTGTTGTAGCGCTTATATGGTTCGATCTTCTATATAAGTTTTCTTATTCTACCTTGCCTAACAATTGGAAAGAAGAACTTGGAAATAATTTAATATTCAACAAAAAATATCTATTTAATAACGATTTTGCCTGATTTGTTTTCAAACTTAGTAGCTTTAATGAACATAGCCTTCTTCAGACTGACCTCTTTAGGCATCAATCCCAAACTGACGACATGCACATATCACATTGCTCTTCAAACAACGCAGGCTTATAAGAGTTTCTAGTCACCACTTAAGTTCATCCGACTAAATCGCAATGCTTGATTTAACAGTCGACTTAACTGGAAGTCTAGACAGTACTAAATATTTCAAGTGCCTAGTGCTTTTTGATCCCTAAGCAATATCCTGTGTTCAATAAATGGCAGCCATAAATTCAACTTCAGGTATATTGCTTTGAAGTTGCCTTGAATTTTTGAATTTTTTGATTTTATGTTCTTTATGTCTTTGGCATTTGCCCAGTGCCATTAAATCGGGTTTTTGTTTAAACGTTTTGCTACTGAGCTTATTTCAGTAGCTTTTCGCATACAAATTGAAGGTGGTAAGTCGCAAAAAGGCAAATTTCACTTGAGGCCACGCTTATATACCCATGACCAAAAGAGAACAGTCCGGTAAGTCCAAAATGGTAGGCCTTTAAAAGTTCAAAACGATGCCTTTAATCACATTGTTTACTTTAACAGAGTTCTGAACAATCAGACCATTAATTATGATGCTTAAACAGAATTACAAGTATGGCATAACGATATACCTTAAGATTGAAATTAAACCAGAGTTAGCTGAAATACTCTTGTTTAAGAAATAACATATCTGAAGTGCCGTGTGTGAATTTCACAAAACGTAACAAATAAGTCTTGCTTTCTTTCTTGTACATCTATCTTTATTTCATGTTAAATTTGCTATTTGGGAATCTGTACTGCTAATTGTAGCTTCGTTAATATTCCTTCGAGTATATTGACTGGTCCAAAGTAACATTGAACGTTTGCTTAAAATGCATAATTCGCATGCGTTTGTTTTCAGAATTACGTGGCGTTCAATTATCCATTTATTCATTAATCTCAGATGCAACCGTGTTTGATATTCTTATTTTAGCTAATGTTTTACTCTAGCTAGCTTAAAAGCTTATTTCTAGTTTTTCAATAGTTACATGAATGACAACTGTCAACCAGCAATATGACGAATATGGCAAAGCGGAATTTAGCAATCACGATGCAATATAATATACCACGAATGTGTCATATTGTAATACCAGGAGGCTCTGCGCTAACAATGTCCAAAATTTCCGTTTTCTAAAAATGGTTGAATTGTTTCTAAAATAAATTTTAGATACGGAACGGTGACGGGTTGTTTCTGGTCGGGAGTTTCCGTGAAGATAAGAAACACTAAACTGCAAGTCTTTTAATCAACCACAAGCTCTAATTTTCTATTCTTGCGCATTGTAAACTCGTCTAGAACACGCTCACTGTCTAACTGTTTTTCCTGATAAACGTTGAGAAGCTCATATTCCGACAGTCTGTCAGTCGTCATGGTGTTTCGGTGGTAGGTCTTCACTCTCTTCATGACACTGACGGATCTCCCAGCACACGCAGTAGCTGTTGTTACATGCATATTGACGAGAACCCACAGCACCATGTAAATGGACAAGTACAGGTCTTGAGGAGTAGTACTGTTGATGCCCGGCAAGCTGGTTTTCTTTTGGGTTTCGCCGACATGAACTAACCTCATAAATACAGATAGTTTTCATAGGAAAACACAATGTTCTTGAACATATTCTTTACTTTGTTGTTAGCATTGTGTTAGAATATTAACACACATACGTGTAGCGTAAGTGATATGCCAATGATGAGTTATATTTATTTTCTGTTTCCATACTCTCCTTCTCCGAACTTCACTGCAAATATCATGTTAGATCTCGGCTATATGCTCCAAAGATCGAATCCACTACTTCTAAAATGTTCTCGTAGTGTCATTAGCAAGTATATGTTTTTTCAATAGGTGCTCGTGTCATTTGCATTCATATTTGGACGGTGACGTTGCCTTTGCAGAACGGAAAAGATGATTCCACGTTAATCTGCCGTGCTATACGTTGGGCACTTTTAAGGCCTTCCAAGACTGCTGAATCGTTTCTTCAGTTTTAATCATTGTTTTTTTCTAAGTTCGACTCCTGAAGAGCTCCAAGCAGATCACATTCCTTTTTCTGTAAATGGTCAGTTAAGTGTACCAGACCAGATATTCATCCTCTGTGTTTATCAGAGTTATGATGAAGTCAAATTTCGATATGGATGCAAGGTGAGATCTTGCTTTTGCATCACCCTCATTTGCTAGCGTTTTTTTGTGCTGTACACAAAACATAAAAGAGGATTTAAACACAACGCTTAAGCTTCATCCGCTTGTATATTTCAGCTTTCGCAAACTGAATCTGCATTTGAATGCTGACAGTCTCTTAGCAGAGTAATCAGCCAAAAGTCAAACACTTTTGCCTGGATGGTATCCATAACGTTCAGAACAAGCGGTTCACGGCATGCATGGATAATGGACAGGTCTAAGTTGTGTGCCTAGCAATATGTGTAGACAGCATCAGGGATCTGCTTAACACGGACCTGTAACTTATGTTTGCCGCCCCTTCTTATATCCTTTCCCTCTCATTTTTTTATTAATAATACCCTTTTCGGTCAACGTTTGTATAGAATGAACACATTTATTAGAGCTTCTCCTGTTGTTCGGCCGCATCCAGCGAAACCAAGGAATTATTCTCTGACGATGCACTGATCTATGTCATAAAAGTGAACACACAAAGACATGTGTTCAATTGTTGCACAGTCAGTAGCCCCATCTGCTATGAATCCTTTGTTGCAGTCGTTAACGGTGTCTTTACAATCTTTTCACCACATAATTATCTGAATAATTTCATTTTGTGTTTCCGGCGACGTTTTTTTTTTTTTTTTTTTTTTAGATTCTGTTCTAAGTAAGTGGTCTTGCAAAAGCGTATTCCTTATTCCTGTATAGTAGCAATCGCACGAAGTTTCCATCATTTTCTTTGTGTTGCTCACTTAGTGCTTATTGTTGATATCCACAAAGAATTATTGTGTCTATTATACATTTCAGTTTACGTCTGTTTTAAGTCACAGCAGTTTCATACCTGTCAGACAATTTGCATGAGACGTCTTTCGCTTTACAGTGCGCTTTCTTCGGGAGTTGTCTGCTGCAAGTAGCGAACTCTGGTGTGTTTTGTTATCTTGTGCCTTGTTACTAATTCTCCCAGGCTACTCCAGTCATTGATTGGTGATCTCCCGAGAGCATCCTCCTTTGAATCACCACTTTAAGGACCGCATATCTGCAAGTAATGTAGTATACGTTGTTTTTGCTAGTAGAGAACATTAACCAGGCATTCGAAGCAAACCAGTAACGCTGAAGTCGTCTTAAACTTGATCTGACCAATCGGCATGTACAGTTGAAGAATGATGACGTATTGTATTACAACAAAACGAGATACATAAAGATACATGTAGTTGTAAACCAAGAAATCGTCTGTCACGCTTTTAAATCCGAAAAATATAGATTTTGTTTGAAAACAAACCACGTGACCTTGCTACGTAATCTTGAGCGCCAAAAATATTTAAGTTTACTACAGTTTTCAAAAAAACAACAAATTAACATTTATTTAACATGATTTCTTTAAATCATATGAAATGAAATTCATCAACCAGTTCGGTTGCTTTAAACTTGCTGCACCCCTACCATAGGTCAAGTTTTATTGCAGATTTGAACATTGTAAATTTAAAGCACTTTCGTACTTTGTGTGCAGGTAGCTACGCGCCTACAGATTATCACAACTCCGGTTAAATACACTGACTGGAATATAGCATTAAACAGGAAAATTAATACAAATTTTAACCCTGATGTTGCTCAGATGATGATCTAAGTATACCATATGACAAGATGTACAAGTTAGAAAGCAAAATGTAAATTTTGCTTCAATAACGATCCATATAATATAACATTAAATACAAATATAATAAAATTACAAATACTGTAAAGGTATATCACCTCGAGGCTAAATCTCGCGATATAAACGAAATTAATAGTCTTCTATTTTGTAGGCAATCGATATGTTTAAAAGGGAAAAGAAACCTCAGTCGAGTATTGCACAATGGGTGTCTGAACATTTGAATACACGAATAAGTATAGAGCTAGATGTTTATACGATCAGGAAGTATCTAGATGCATACTGTTGAAAAGATATGAAAATATGTGGACTACTGTCGTTAATCTCGCTCTTTTTCTCGTGAGTATTACGTATTCATACTTTATTCTTTTAAGAATTATTTTTTCTTTTAATGTTTAACATCATGTAAGTTCATGTATTTTATGTTTGTATTTAATTACAACAAAACGAGATACATAAAGATACATGTAGTTGCAAACCAAGAACTCGTGTGTCACGCTTCTAAAATCCGAAAAATATAGAATTCATTTGAAAACAAACCACGTGACCTTGCTACGTAATCTTGAGCGCCAGAAATATATAAGTTTACTACAGTTTTCAAAAAACAACAAATTAACATTTATTTAACATGATTTCTTTAAATCATATGAAATGAAATTCATCAACCAGTTCGGTTGCTTTAAACTTGCTGCACCCCTACCATAGGTCAAGTTTTATTGCAGATTTGAACATTGTAAGTTTAAAGCAGCTTCGTACTTTGTGTACAGGTAGCTGGACAATGTGTCTTTTACTTAAACTAAACAAGGAGATATAACTTCGTAATAAGTAAAATGGTGCACAGTCTTATATTGCCATCTATTTAGGTTCAAAATTTCAATCAATTTCTTCCGAGTTCTGCCCTAGACAAAAAAGAATCTATATGCAAAACATCCTTTCAAAATATGTTACAGTTACATGCATTGTCGTTTATCAGTAGTCGAAGTTAAAGTTAATTCCTGTTAGTAGTTTCTGAGTAATGCTTAGGACAAACTTTGTTTTAGCAAAAACAATATGCAAGCGAAGAGAACTATGTGCAAAAATGCCAACTCGTTGAAATTTGTGTAATGAGAAGACCTGCTCATTACCATTCCTAAATCCTACAATTCTACAATTACTACCAGTAGTAGCAAATTAAGCTTTTACAAATTTCAATCTTTTTGATAATCAAGGCACTGAATGTGCTGATGTGGCGATTGTCAAGAGTAACATTCTTGAAGTAAATGGATAAATGATTAAAAAGGTTGGGACAAACTGGGTGGCAAGTAGAATGTATAACTTACCTTCAAAGTAGCTTTTACAAAAAAAGAAACAAAAAAGCAACAACTTCACCTTATACCGCCAATTTTATTTGGTCTCTCAACATGTTTTGTAAATTTAACCAAGCTGAATAAATCTGTCTATACCGAAAAGAAAATTGTAAACAGTTTAGATTGTTTTAGACATGATTCACGGTACGATGCCACCAACACATTCTTATATTGTAAACACTGTTTTGTCGTTGCCACATGTAGGCAAACTTCACTGCCAAGCGAAAACAATATGTGAAGTTTCTTCCAATATATACATATGTTGACAATAAAAAGAGGGCAAAAAGGCGCACACTGCAGCAAATCTCATTAAAAAAATATTTCCTTTGTGCGAGCACACATTGGCTTGTCGAGTTTAAGTAAAGGCTAAAGTATGTCAAAGTCTTTTGAAAAATAGACATGAGCTGTCATTAAATGAAAGATATGAAACAGTTTTCCTCTTTATTGTTTTAAAAGATTAAATAAAGAAATAATACAAGACAAAATAACAGAACTTATTTCTGTGTAATGATAGAATTGCATTTGTGTGACACGGTTGAAAAGGGGCGGTACTTCGCTGTTCCATTCATTGGTACAATGACGCGTAGTTCCCGTTCGTATGTAAAACTGAAGCCTTTCTTAATGAATTTGAGAAAAACCTGTATTACAATAAGTGTGCAGAAAACTTGCCATTTTGAACGGGTCATCCAAGATCGCATAAATGCCCCCGAAATGAATTTCAATCCTTAATATACTTCAAATAGTCAAAGCGTAACAGTAAAATCTTTTTTGTTTAACCTTCACTTGCAATTAACTCGCGAGATGGAAGTAATGTTAATATATCCTAATACAAATAGGTTTATCCGTTACTGTTCTGAAACTTGCTAATTGTATTAAAATCTCCAAATTGCATTACATATTCTTAGATAATGGCAGGCATTTATCGGTTATAGTTTTAAGCTATTAAAAATATTTTTGGATACAATTTTAAAGATTTGACAAAAAGTAAGAGCATGCTTGTCGCGACTACAGCCGTTTAGCGCTTTCATGGCACAAGGACGACGAAAAAGTTACCCCTATGCTTGTACATTGTATTATCCAATAGCAAAAAGTAGCGCTGAATATTGTGTGTTTTTATTATAATATTTATGCAAAAAACTACAGAAACAAGCTCAGTAGCAAACGTTTAAACATAAACCCGGTTTAATGGCACTGGGTAAACGCCAAATATCAAGTATAAGCCTATCAATATCCTTTTCCATATCAAACAAACAGTATTGAAAAATGCGTATCGCCATAATGTCGTTTTCTGATTTCGTATCATACGAGTACCGTGTGTACTCAGGGAGCTGCTTTCGTGCCGCTAAAAATAGCGTGATAGAAATCCCTGGTAGAACCTGTCAACTTTTAAATACTTAAAATTATCTGACTTTCTCACGCTCCAGAAGCATGTTAATATGCAGGAACATGGTTCTTCAAAGAAACATGAGGGTTAGCACCGACCAGAGAACACTTCCTATGTATCTAAACAACTAGTTGTTTGCCATTTCGAAGTTCATATAAATAAATTGAATATTACGATAAAATGCTTTTCTAGTGATCTTCAACACGTCTCGTTCGGTAAGTAAACGTGTATCCGTTTCGACCTGCGCTCTCGATGGACACGCATTTACACACCGAACTCGACATGATACAGGTCACCAGAAAAGCGTACTATCATAATATCCCCTATATATACGGAATATCCGTCTCAATGTAGGTCATCAGCAGTTCACAATAAAGTCATGCATATGTTCTTATATATCATATACAGTCACCTAAAGTATTCGCAATTTAGTGCGACCAGTAGAGCTGCTTAATATATTTGCATGAACAGGCGCGCAATAATCGTATAATTCTGCCCGGAAAAAAATAGAAAAAAGTTCTACAAGTTTACAATTTGAAGTTTGATATTTATATATGTAAAAATCGTCGGAAGGGAGCAGTACGACATAAACGTTGTTGTACTATTATATTATGTTATAATGGGCTCGAACAGGCTTTTCCCCTGGAATTTATAGAAGAAATTATTACAATATATACGGCTATTTTCATAACATCATAAGAAATGCGAAAAATATATGGTTAAATATAAATACAGATAAAACGTTTCGTTTTATTATATCTCAAAACAATACACTGTAATGTACCGTTTTAATTATTTCTCTTTTAACAGATTTCAGCTCATGCAGATGATAGTA
Organism: Mya arenaria; assembly: GCF_026914265.1. NCBI lineage: Eukaryota > Metazoa > Mollusca > Bivalvia > Myida > Myidae > Mya > Mya arenaria. The sequence goes on from NC_069123.1 coordinate 1,940,782, forward strand.
TCTTTGAAATATTGGGCGAGCTTGAATTCGAATGCCCACATGGTGAGTACAAAACAGTTTATTTATATTCAACACTTTAACAGTTTATTTTAATGTAACACTTAAAATTGATTTGTACAACACATTTCCATAATATATAACGCCTATAGTACAGTGCAGTACATCTACTTGTAAAAACTAGAATCTGTGCATGCAATGCAGCAGGGTGAGGAATCACGTGCTATACAAGCAAATCTAGAATATTTCACACGCGAAGAAGCAGAACATAGCATAATCTTTTATAGGCTAAGAAATACATTCATATCTTTTCTGTCAACAAAGTTATTTAGAAATTGTTGTCACTAGCTTGTTTGTTTACATTGGTTGCGATCCGTGGTGACCCAAGTGAGAACCCCTTTGAAGTAACGTGATTCTTTTCCCAGAATACCTTGTATAAGACAGTACATTACTGTGCATTAAATGCCTTATCCATAGAGGCCCGTTGTTTTTAAAAGGGGCATTTTAGTGGAAAACTTTGAACAGTACAGTACATTAATTAGTTCTTCATTGTGCAATTCAATTTTATTTCATGAGTGGCGCTTTTTAGAGTATAGCGCGAATTCAAAAGCAATAAAAATGTGCGTAACGCATTGCACAATACAATGCATTTAAAGGTAACGAATTGTACAGTTCAGTGCATGTATGTACATGATAAACGCCTTAGAATATAATTGAATGTTGTGTAATGCTTTTAATAATACATTTTGTAAAACGTCTTACAATAAAATGCATTGATGTGTAACGATTCGGGGCTTTTTCTTCGTACATTTATTTTTTAACAACGTTTTTAAAATAATGCATTTATATCCAAAAATCTAAATGGATTTGATACTTTGCAAATTCATTCATTTTATTTATTACCAGGCTGGATAATTCACAAAGCCAACTGTTATAAGAAAGTTGTTGTTGAGATGACGTTCAACGAGGCGTCCACGACGTGTAATCTGTACGTATGACGTTATGAAATAGTAAACTATTTTAGTACATAAGATTGATAACATTCATAAGAATTATTTAGTATGTCTGAAATAGTTATCTAAATCACTGAACACTTAACATGTCTGATTGCTACAAACTTCACCAGGCCTTCACAATAATTGACATTAATAGTTTGATTTTATAATAAGTTCATAAAGTAAGATATTTTATTGGGCCTCAAGAAGTATTCCGATCATGGATCTTGTACATATAGCAGAGGAAACTGTTTTAACATTATTTTCATTAGTTATAGAAAGAAGTCCAATCAAATGCTGGTACATGCTTTTTAGGGAGGGCGCTCATATGCTGTACTTGGCGAATGAGATTGAATATGACGAGGTCATAGCCCACAACGCGCCAGGAATGAACATATGGATGGGTAAGTAAGGATGTGTAGTAAAGATGTGTTATCTCTTTCCACTGTTGCCGATATTCAAGGAAGATTTCACAACATGATTCTTGTCTTGTGCTTACCCATGGAAATGCTTACGCCAGATTAACTTTAACGACTATACAATATCACTTATTACGTACTTTGTAGTGCGAGTCTATACTTTGCTTTATTTTCTTTACCTTTATTATAAAACAAACACGGAAAATTCTGTTAAAGCTGCACTCTCACATATATAGCATTTTTACATTTTTTTTGTATTTTTGTTTTGGAAAGAGATTTTTTGCGTAAATATCTGCAAATCAATTATATATGATTGCTGACAAAAAATCCGATCGTAGATTTTCATATTTCCGTTCGAAAATTGATGTTTTATGCCTTAAACCGTTACTAACGGTTTAGGAAAAATACATAAAACATCAATTTTTGAACTTAAGTATTAAAACCTGCGATCTTATTTTTTGTCACCAATCTTATACATAGGATTTTCGCAAAAAATTGGCTCCTTCCAAGACAAAAAATAAAAAAAAGTTGTCAAAGCGTTCCATCTGTGAGAGTGCAGCTTTAAAATAAAGAGGCCAATGTTACTGATACTTTTTGCATTATGCGTTTAGGCTTCGAGACGAATGGAACCCACATTGGTCGTAACGTTACTGGTTTCGACACTCCGAGCGATCGGATTCCACGTTGGGCTAACAACGAGCCCGCCCCAAACATGCACGGCGTTGACTGTATTCTGGTCGACTATATGAAGGGGCTTATGGTTAGGGCCTGCGACGAGTTGCATCCTTTCTTCTGTAAAAGAAGAGCCTGTCTCAAAGGTAATTGGAATAAGTGTTTGTTATCATTTTTAAAAAAAGTATCCTATAACACTGTTCCTATATATTTCATGTATCACGGGTCACGTATACAGCTTCGATAGGATAATCTACGTTTACGTCATATATCTCCACTATTTGTTAACAAGTTTAAGAATATTAACTGGATCAATGGCACTGTTATTATATTAAACCGTCATGTTTTCAATAAACCATTGATCTAATTGATAAAGGCATATGTTAAACCCTAAGGTTACATGTCCTGCGACACGGCTACGAAGTGTGTTCGTGAGGTGAGAAAGTGTGACGGGAAACTTGACTGTTTGGACACAAGGGATGAATTGGACTGTCGTAAGTTACCAAAGTCTTGTTTTATATGACTGTATCTAGTAAATTGCTTTTTCATATACGTCTGTGAACACCAAAAGTTCATATTTCACTCGTGGCTACATCACTCATAAAATATAAATTTTGTTCCTCACTCTGTGAAATATGTTACGATCTTACATTGAAACAAACTCGGTGAAATATGTTACGATCTTACATTGAAACAAACTCGGTGAAATATGTTACGATCTTACATTGAAACAAACAATTATCCTCTATATATACTCAAATTGTACCAATGGTTCACGGTTTTGGTACGTTCGTTTTCCCACAATATCCTGCAAACTTAATAAATCAGATAAGATAATTCCAAATAGATGGGCTGTTAAGGATTCCGACCAACACATAGATTAGTTCTCTGATCGTTCCACTTTCCTGAGTGGTAACTGCTGGTGCCTTGAGACCTCATATACGTTTGGTTTCAGTAGAACAACTATTCGCTTACTGATTTCTTACATGTAAGATAAATGACCGCAATTCAAGTGCTTATTCATAAAGGTATTTCAGTTTGCATATTTATTTTTTACTTCAAATGCAATCTGACAAATGATGTTTGATGAAATCTTTGAAGGCCAAGTAAAGGTGTTTGTTATAATAAATATGGCAACAATTATTTATATTCTTTTACTGCGTGCAAAAATATTTCGAAATATACCAAATTGATATGGGGTCACCAGACATCTATACCTAGCATTTATGTGGGGCTGATTTCTTTATTTCCGTATTAGAATCATTCGCCAACGATCGTATCATGTGGCTGTATTTTTTCTAAATTATTTATTTTTGTTTTAATGAGATATAACAATTGTGTTTTTGAATTTAAAAAAAACATATGATGATAAGATTTTCTTATACTTGCTAAGTAATCAACTTTGCTAAAGTTGCTCCATTATCAATGAAAAAAGATCAGAAATACCGGCCTTACGATAAACTGTTAAAAGATATTTGAAAGGATTATCTATTCTACTTTACAGCTAATGATATGAACTATATAGACGTGGAAACCTCGGGAACTTTTTCTACTCGCACCCTGTATTCTGGTCAGCAAAGAATTTGGACAATGAAAGCTCCCATTGGACGACGAATTAAGCTTTACGTAAGTAAAACATAAGTGATGAGATATTATAACCATGAATAAAACAACCCGCAAAATCCTTGTATTATGTAAACCAAATGTAAGGGTGTCTGAGCCTCCTAATTCGGGAAAAATCATGAATAGTATGGTTCCTGTTTGAAGCTTAATTCCGTAACTTGTTTTTGAACATACGCATCATAAGTTGTTATTCACAAATCTAACAACAACAGACAGATATACTACACACATCTTTTTCAAATTGTATTGGTAAATGGGGTAAAGACGTGTGGGGCGATGTCCATTCAATTTAACAAAATGTTTATGCAATTGATAGCAATATTCAATTTGGTCACCTGACACAACTTAAAACTTAAAAATACTCGACCGGTATTGTTTACCGCTTAATTAAAGTTTACCAGTATCATTTTTATTAATATATATTACTTATAGATGATTTACCTTAAATATACAATGGACCTAAACAATATGCAACACAATGAGTGCCGCCATTCTTACTTTAAGCACAGGAAACTATGGGTGTTTGTATTTTTTGCTTTTCAAATGTTAAAATATGTAAATTGTGCTTTTTTTATTGTTTTTAGGTGCCCTCTATGACTCTCGAAACGAATGTGGCGTTTTTAGAAGTATGGACTGGTAATATTACATTTGCTGTTTCTCGGCTCATAAAGAGGTTTACTGGAACTGTAAGTGCGGGCGTTTATCTGTATTCAGATAACAACTACATGACTGTTCGTCTATACGCCAACAACCTTCAGCAAAACTTCGACGCAAAAACATTGAGTTATACCGCAGGTATGTAAAATGTTCACACATATCTATCCTATGGGATTCAGTTGAAATGTTTTATAACCTTAGGTTTACAGCATGATTACAAAGACAATCGTAATGATTACTCTGATAATGTTTAAACAGGAATCTCTTCTTTTCTTTAATTTATTAATATTCATATATGTTTTCCAATTAATTCCAATTAATTCATAGCTCGCGAGTTGACTAAACATCCATTATCTTTCTTTATAATAAAAAAGTTTGTTTGGAAAATAAACATTAACATAACTAATTTACCTTACGATTTCCAGATAATACAAACATATATCTTGGGTACAAGGACCTTGATGCAACGGTCGTGTTGACTCCACTGATCTTCCCTTACCAGGGATTGGAATATAAACCAGAAGGTCTACACCTGCGTCGGAGAATTACAGCTCATGGAGGAGATTATATTACATACTATGTAAGCGATTTTCCATTTGCCTCGTTTTTTCCACAAGAATTAGCTGAGTCTGCTCTGATTGAGCGTCTGTCATTATCCCTTAATTATCTTAATTATTATCATGATATCTAATGTTTGTTTAGTAAAATCAAGGTTAAGTACGAAATTTGGCTGAGTGAGAAAATAATTCAGTTATTTGCTTAATAACTTTCTTCGAATTTAGTGTTGGTTAAGGTGGGAGGTATCGACGTCAAAAAAATTGCATGGCCATAAAAGGTAAATGTACACTGAGCACTGACAACCCATTTTGAGTATATCTTTAAAAGTATGCAGATCCGGTTTGGAGTACTTAGATATAACCAGGGAGGATAAGTCTGACTAAACAACACTGATTTCTGGAATTTCTTAAAGACACTGTTCGCCATTGATAATAGGTTGAGCCAATAGATAAGACGAAACCCACATCAGGAAAGATACGCGGCGGGATGACATACCTAGAACCTGGTGATGTCCGAGTGACCGGACGTAACGAACTGCATATCACAATGGAAGGCGTTCCTGAAAATCTCCAACTTATGTACAAATCAGGTATGACGCAAATCAACACCTATTATGTAACACATTTATCTTCCATGGTTATTGTTTAGCAACATACTGGATATGTCTCAAACGAACAAATCAGGTATTATATGTAGAAAAAATGAGATATGTTGCATAACATGAAAATCAAGTATGTATTAAGCAAATAGCTATGTTTGTTGCATTGTAACATATTAATCATGTTAAAAAATGCAAACGTCATGAATGTTGCTAGGCAAAAACCGTGTGTTTTCCTTTGCAACGTATCATCTTTGTTACAAAATAGCATACCATGTAGGCATATAAGCCACCAAGGACGGTGTGTTTCAAATAAAACAATCATTTGTGAATCTACAATTGCTACATTCGAATAGGAAAGCAACAAATAAGGTCTGTTGTGAATCAACAATACGTGCATATTTACTGAAAAGCATCAAATCAGGTATGCTGCTAAACGACAATAAATGCATAAAAATTGGTAAGCAAAAAGTCAGGTATGTTGCAAATAAATAATAGGTTAATGTTAATTGGCAAATATCTATTCAGGAATGTTGCCAATCGACAATAAGTGCATTTAAATTGGTAAGCTACAAATCCGATGTGTTTCGAATGAACAATTGATGCATGTTAAATAATACCCATCAAATTAGATATGTTTTCAATTATCAATAGGTTCACTTGAATGAAGGAATTTTGTGAATGAACATATATATAGCCAATTCTTATCAACGAGTATAAATTTGATGTTTGGATAAAAGCCGTTTTTGAATGAATCACACATATCCTTACACCGACAGGCTGTGGTGACATTACGCTGATGCATGAGTATGGTACAATAAAACTGTTTGACGAACTGATTCCAAACAATGCAACGTGTACGTGGACATTAAAAGGGGGAGAAGCAGTTGGTCGAGGACTGGCGTTAAAGTTCATGAACGACCTGTACGACGATCCTCGTACAACATTGGCAACAAAGTCCATGGATATCTTTACGGTAAGCAATAAGCAATGTAACTGAACGTTTAAAAACCTAAATGGTTACAAAGTACGTATGAATATTAACACATATTATGTTTTACGTTTCAAATATTTGCAAAATTGCGACCGATATATTTCATAACTGCACGACAAATTAAAATCATGGATTATTATTTTGAATCACGTTCAAACAGATTGAAGGCTCAGGAGGGACTAAGACTGGGGTGGAGAATTATCCTGAGATGATTTACCATAGTTCGGATGGTACCTTTAAAGTCACTTTTCAATCTGATGTTGCCCTTAATTCAAAGAGTTCTAGTTTCGACTTCGGAGCAGGTATTTATTTTCATTGGCTTTTTATTTATAAATATCGGGTATCTAGTTTAATGTTTTTTTAACGATAACGGTAGTTGTATTGTAAATATCATTGATATCGCTGTCCTTTAAATTTGGCCATGATAAAAAATAACATTTGTGATAGTAAGCATGTTGCCAGCGACAATATGCACATGTTTAGCAAGGTTCATAACTCCAGATTTAATAAGATTTAGGTTATGCTTCATGACAAAACAGTAAAGAAGAGCGTTGGCGTTAGCATGCTCTTGTTAGGTTTTCACATAAATATTTATTTCATATTTGAACATATCTTTTGATTTTAAATGCAATTCTGGGATACATATTGTTGACACAGAACAGCAAGAGATAGATTCATGTAGATCTGAAGGGTAACGTTTGTATGCATCTCAAATAACAATATTTATTTACAATCCATAAACATCTGAACATTTTTTCTGAGAGTTTTTTTGCATGCTCAGAATACATTTAGATCTACCACAAAAGCTGTTGAATAAATAAATTATGTTGGTTTGTGTAAGTTTCTGTTAAAATTTATTTTACGATGAGTTTGTATTACATAATTCTCTTCTATACAGACTGCCCAATGCTTGATGTTTCCGAGCAAACGAAAATGAATAAAAACACGACTTACTTTGATGAAGATGTCCTGTTGACATGCCCTACTGGATACGACTTTCACCTTGAGAAATATGCATCCAGAACGTCGCTTACACTAAGGTGTACTAAAGGATCATGGTACATTGATGATGATAAACTTGCTGCAATTCCAGAATGCAAGAGTAAGAAAATTATTTAGAATGCGTTTTATTACACACTGAATATCAACAAAATAAAAAGGCAAACAGTTGTCATCGTGAGGTTAAAAGAACATAGTTCCTAAATTGGCTTATTTTGAAGCGACATTTGTTATTGTATTTCGTAAAACTGAATGCATTTCCTATGACGTATTCCTTTTAAACAAATTGTTAATTACATTTACAGATTATTTGTTCATGAATGAGTAAGTTGCACATCGAAAAACAATTTGTTCTGTTTTGTTTATGCCCTAATGTCATTTTAGATTCCTTAGAAAGGTGGCTGATGTAATATTGTATATTTTCCTGCTTGAAATGCTAAAAATGTTAAACTTGACCACTACTGTAGCGAAGAGGTCTCGTGGAATAAGTGTCAAACTCTCACCAAAGAGGGATCGATCCTAAGCAGGTCACTTTCTCATGACCTCTCAAAAGGGAAAACAATACTGGTTTACACACAGGAAACGAACTTAATGGTCATTTGCATCAGGCTCCATTGAAAGTATAACATGCCTTTATATTTATATAATGTTTCAACTTCATCATTGCAGTGGTATTTTGTGGCGCTCCTCCGAAAGTTAACAATGCATATGTTACTTACGCCTCTGGCGGTTCATATATGTCAGTCGCTACTTACGCTTGCAATCCGGGATTCAATATGGCGGGCGGACCAAATGCAACCTGCATGGATAGCGGCGAATGGGGGGGATATCCTTCATGCTCTTGTAAGTAGTGAAATCTTATGACAGTCTGAGCCTATTTTTCAGTATTATGACTTTACACATGAGTGCGTTACCGCACATGTTGGAGGTTCTATTTAATCATTTAAAAACATCTTCGATAAAACATCAACTATTTTTTTGATCGGACTGTAAGTCAAGTGACCATTACACGTCATGGAATGAATGATGACTTTCTAAGAGAAAATATTGTATTGATAATCTTTTCTTATTATCAAAATATACCATTTCCTTCAATAACTGTATAGATTGTTATACTATTGCTTTAAGATAATGTACGCAATATAATAGTACCAAAAGAGATACAGTCATATGACTTTTCAATGATCAATTATAGTTTTCAAATTCACGCTCAAGTTTAACGCATTTGAAAGGAAATGCATTATAAAAATGAAATCTTTTTAACATAGAATTAAAAGTTGTGATGTTGAACGTTTTAAAATATTGTTGCCTTAATTCATTCATTGGAGGTGATTATATCATTACTTATTGGTTATATCTAATAGTCAAATCGAGTATCCCTCTCTTATAAGGTTGTATTAAAGTTTAAAACCTATTGTTTTATTGTTAGCGACAAGCTGTAATGCATTACCGGACAACCTCGTACTAAACGGAAGGCTAGAAATACGCGGAGGTAACACTTTCACTGGAGGGAACGCTGATTTTGACACAGTTGTACAGTTTTTCTGCAATGATGGCTACGAACTGGTGGGTACAGTACGGACCCATTGCAATGCCAGCGGCTGGACACACGGGACTACTCCTCCGACTTGTCAACGTATGCAAATTTATTTTACTTACATTACCGTTTATGTTTATCATTCTAAATTCAAAGAGTTTGAATATGTTCTTTATTGTAAATCGTTCATTATAATAAAACTAAGATTATTGTTCATTGTTCTTTTTATACAAGTAGGCCATACTATGATAAAAATGACAATGTTTATATAAATCCACATTAATATGATTTTTTTCGTTTTTAATCTTAAAGTGTGCCAGTGAGCTAATCAATGAAAGAGAGGTGCAAAAGTTCAGTGTTACTGTGCATTGTGATCCAATAATAGACGCTAAATATATACTATTTGTTTTTGATAGGATTTTTCATAGCCGATAAACATTGTTTGAGCAGCAGTAGGTTACACAAATCAAATGTTATAAACATATACAAATACATGTTTTGGTGCATATTTAAGATAGCATGGGCGACGTACGGACAAATATGGCAAATAGCTATAACAAATTGATAAATGCTTTTCCAGGACTATCATGTGAGAAACCAAGCTTGCCGAACGGGGTATATAATCCTGTTGGAGAAATACAATTTGAAGACACTCTGACAGCAACTTGCAACGCAGGGTATCAGTTCAAAGACAACCCAGGCAGCCTGTCGTTGACAATGACCTGCCGAGCAGATCAAACCTTTGACACAGTGGATGAGTGCATAGGTAACTAAAATACTGATATACCACCGATAAACGTAGTCCGTTCCAATTTTCCTTTTCCGGAGCATAACTTGAGAAAACTACTGGAAGGTAATTATTTAAACTTCATACAATAGAAAAGCACAAAGAGAGAAAGTGCACATAACAATCAATAACTATGTATTAGCCATGTACAGAGTGAATTCCCCTTACCTTCTTTTTTCTTGTCCGGAGTAGACCTTGTATATAACTTAATTTAATTTAATTGAACATTACATTTTAGAACATAAATAAAGAAAGTACCATTAGTTACCTTTTCCTGTAAAGAGCATAACTTGAAAACTTCTTGATGGAATCAAAGACGAATTCATACAATTCGGAAACATACTGATTGGAACTGTAGTGCAAAATAACCAAAGGTCCATTTTAGCCAAAAAAGAGTTATTAACCTTTGCTGTGTATTTATGTAGTCAAACAAACCACGGACAATAACTTGAAAACGTCAGAATATTTTTTGAACTTCATACAATGGTAAAGCACAAAAAAGAAGTGAAGTGACCAAACACTATCCATATCTAGAGTTATTGCCCTTTTTTATTTGTCTGGAGCATAACTTGAGATCTACTAAATAAAATATTTGTAATCATTTTGGATTTTTAAATATTTCACTGCAATTTTCTATCAGGATGGCGTTCAGGGGAATAAACACTGATCACTATTTTTGTAGAAATAAGTACACACAATTGTTTCAATTTCAAACAAAGTTTAAGTAATTGTTTGATTTCAGATATTGACGAATGTCAAGCTGGCACCAGTGGCTGCGACCTTGACTCAACAGCATGTAGGAATAACGTAGGTGGCCGCGAGTGTATCTGCAAAGATGGCTTTAACAATCCCACTGGGGAAACCACTTGCTCAGGTATTATTTTATTCAGTTGTGATAGCAAACGGCTTGTAATATATCCTACCTTTCTGTAACTGGAAGAATTGTTCCGCATAAACCTCTTGCTATTAAATTAATAATCAAAAGCATAGTTATTTAGAAAATAAGAGTTATATTCGTACACTGTTGTAGTTAATGTAAAAGTGCAAAAAACACCAGTATTAAAGGATTATATCATGCACAATTTTGTCTATATAATGTGTTCATTGTTACGAGTATATTTAAACTTTGAAATGACACAAAGCTATAGGTGCGCATGTTCGTCGTATCATGTCATTAATAACGATTTGTCGATACGAAGCACTCATTGTCCAGCACGTAAATGTTATTTTTATATTAAATGACTGATGGCCCTGGTTTGTTTTATACTCATGACAGAAAATGCATTGTAACAAAAGTTCACCAAATCTGATTATTTATGAAATTTCTCTTAACTTTGGATACAGCATGTTGCCAAAATATGTTCCACTGTTTCTTTGTGTGGTAATATTTAAAAAATAAAAGTCTAAACTACCACTTTAACGTTAAAACACCGACTGTTCATGTTTTATCATTTACAGACATCAACGAATGTTTAGTAAACAACGGTGGCTGTTACAATATGGCCAACTGCGAAAACGCCCAAGGCTCATACAGCTGTACATGTCCCAGTGGTCACAAACTTTTTGAAACGAATGGAGACCAGGGATTCACTCTGCAAGCGTCCGAGACTGGACTTGGGGAAAACGATATGTATCGAATCAACCATACATGTGTCCGTAAGTATCTCAATGATTGAATTCCAACAACACCAACAACAGCAGTAGTAGCAGCAGCAGCAACAACAACAACATCACGCACGTATTCTCAAAACACACACATAAACATATTATGTTTTCATGTTCCCTGTGCTTGCACTTAAACGTGAGGGATTTTATTTAGAAGCACATATTCGGGGATGATCCAGGATTTGACCGTGGTGATGTAGGCGGGGTCGCTTAGCAAGTAAACGCAGGATGTTTGCCCAACAAGTAGGACCATCCCAGACATGCAGTTTTTTTTTGTAATTATAGTCTTAAAATGAATTAGAATGTTATTTATTTTAAATGAAAAAACTCTCAGTTGTCCTCTCAGCACACCGTCCCAATATGGTGAACATTTTTTGTTAAGTTATATCACAATTATTTAAGCGGTTCAAAAGATTTGGAGCGGCCATGAAGTTTAGGCATATGTCCTTTGATCTCTAAAGTTGATCTGGATCATAATCAGAGCTGGTTGTAGCATGCTTTCTTTTTATCGTCTCAATATGGTGAACATCGGACATGAAATATAGTGAAAATTATATTCATATGACCTTTGACATCAAAGTGTGACCTTGAACTTAAACAGAGCAGGCTGTAATATGCGATAATATTTGTGGCAAGTTATTTAAAAACCCTTCAAATGGATTAAGAAAATGATAGCAGAGGCGAAATGTTGTCATATGACCTTTGACCTCTAAGTGTAATTTTGACCTTGAACCGAACTGCTTGAAACATGCGCTTTGCACAGTGTCTGAATATGGTAAACATTTTTGGGCAGTTATTTTAAAATCCTTTGAGCGGGTTAAGAGATGTACAGCGGACACAACTAATATTCATATTACAGTCCTTTGACTATGTGAACTTGACCCTGAACTGCACTAGTTAGAGCACGCGCGCTGCACATCGTCTCAATATGGTGAACCTTTGTGGCGAGTTATTTCATAACCGTTAGAATTGATGCGGACACGAAATCAAATTATGCAATTATCCACTAGAGACCAAATGGTCCATATTTTCATTAATCCGAAAGAATTATAACGTAATGGAATAAGGCATTTTTTGCACTTTGTGGAATACGGACACGCACGATTCGGAGTATATATTACTGGCAGATTCATAATAGGTAATGATAAATTATCACTCTACTTTTAGCTTTGGAATGTCCTGAGTTGCCGGGAGTCCAGAATGGATGGTACTTGACCAGTGAGACTCAGTTTCATTTCAATGAAGAAGTGGACATTCATTGTGCAGATGGCTATTTCTTTGCCAGTGACGGAACTAATACATCTAACACAGACGGCAAATTAACATGTACAGCTGCCGGAAACTGGGACATAATACCATCATGCTATGGTAAGTATCTGTAACTTTTAATTCCTCTTAGACTTTTTGTTTTATGCATGATGGGATTATCTAATGTAATGTTTCTACATATGCAAATTTAGTCCAAACATTAGCTTGTAAATTATATTTTCTTTCATTTAGAGGTTTTTCATCGTACATTTAGAAAACTTAGTGTGGAACGCGGCGTCGTGCAAATTTTCGAGATAATGTCCGAAGACTGGTATACAAATAAAACGGCATATGCCCAATTAAGGTCCTTTGTTTACATTTTCAATATTCAAAACCATTTGTTGAAGATACGATAGTACAGTCAACATAGAAGTGTATACACATCAAGTATTTATAAAATGAATGCAAATAATGTTGCAATATGATCTGATTTGTCCAGCTTGCATGACTTGAATGGCTGTTTTTTACCATTACAGCCCGGGAGTGTACATTACCTGTTAAGCCATTGAATGGGATGTATGACACAGAAAAGGTAGCTTTTGGGGAACAACTTACGCTCACCTGTAACCTATCTGAATCAGAGCAGATTTCTAGACAAGCTATTTGTTTGTACAATGGCACGGAGAAGGGAGTTGTGTTTGGTGGAGATGATATCACCGTCTGTCCAGGTTCGTTGTATTATGTAGCCTGCGTAATATGGCAAACACATTTGTATTCTGTTCTCACATGATTTTATGGTCGTTTGCATTTTCCTCGGTGTCACAGTTACATGTCTGCTCTTTAATGTAAGCATTTGTCATCGATCTAAAGTTAATTTGTTTACAAAAAATATGGCAATATATGGCGTTGTTTGGTAAACACACAAAGCACACTTTTCACGCATTTGAATTGTCAATGAATTTGCAGATCAGCAATCAATAAGTACTGCGCTTCAACTTTTGCGGTATAAATTTTACGTTACTGCCATTCATCCGTACTCACTCCTTGTGAAAAATAATCGTTGATAATGTATACGCTTATGAGATCATATCCTTAGCTACGCTAACTTCGCCCACTCTTAATCATTAAAATTCACTTCATGTCGTCTTACTATTAATTCAATTAATGTCTACGGTAGAAGTTTGTATTGCAATTGGCAAGTGAGTATCGCGATACCCTTTCTTAGGAATGTTACAAACTTGTCCAAATGAATGAAAACATAACAGATGCGATCTTTTCTGATTTTTAAGCATTTGTATTCTAACATGTGTTTCCGATGACAATTCGTGTCAATTAAACCTTGTAAACTGACGTGATGATGCGTAGTAATTTGAGCTCTATTTTGACGTTGAATAGTTACTCTTAAACATTGCGTTTTTAAAATGATTTGTGTCGATTTGTAATTATATGTTTGAGTAATGCTCTATTAAGTGCCATAACTTTTTTTGTAAATTACATGATTAAAGAAACAAGAGTCGCGCGTCGTTGCTCGAAACTCAATATGCACGGTAGTTCCAGACGGACTATTTTCACCGTGTGCTTTACGATAAAAAAAAATGATTTTTTGAAGCTGAATTGTTATTGTTAAGGAAAGGTTATCGACAAGATACGTTAATACAAAAAGAAGAGCTGATTGAAGGAATGTCATATATCATCGGTTAAATCGCTTTGAGCTAGTATAAATTAAAGCATAATTTTGAAATAATCAATGACGTCACACCTTAATGATGTTACACCCTGAGCTTCTTCGATTTATTAAACGATACAAGAATCCTTCTGTACTAATGACTTCACGATTGAATATATAAAGGTAGAAAACACATGTATTCAGATCATTATCAGTATAACAGAATTGTATTAAAACTTTTCACTATAAATGTTTTGAAAAAGTCATTTCACGGAGTTTTGTTTGATGTGTAAAACAGAATTCAAATATTTCACGAATACTTTTTAGAAATCAATTGTGGAGATCCTGACGATGTAATGCCACCAGCGGGAACCTACGCTGGCAACAAACCACCGACGTTCACCTACTGGCAAACAACCTCGCAGTTCACATTTGATTGTTCAGCTGGCTCTAGTGTCACCGGACAGTCCGAAGACGGTGACGTGAATGTCAAGTGTAAAGCGAATGGCCGATGGAGTCTTAACTCGTTGGGATGTCTAGGTATATCCAAACACTATGACACAGTTTGAAGAAAACTATCTGTTTTAATAGCTAACTTCGGTTTTGCCATTACAAATTAAACTAGTCATGTAATGTCAAATAAACAACTACTTGTATTTTATGCAATATCTACCATTGTAAAATTAAGATGCGATGAGGAATATTAATTTGCGTAGATTGTTGGTAGATTTATGTTGATGTTACAGACAAGTTACTGACGTAAATGCCAGTTCTACATGTTTGAAAAAAAACACCTTAAAGTGGGGTAAAGCTACTCGCGTGCTACCACATAAGTATCGCGTTAAAACATCGCCTCGAGAATCAGCGCATTTAAAACCCACCGACTGTTAAGTGTATTGCCATTTATTATTTTTTGTTAAAGAGTAAACGACATTTATTTTGTTTTATTTTTGAAGGCGTGATGTGCATGGATCCTGGAACACCAGGTGACGCCAATCAAATCGCATCAAGTTATGAAATTGGTGCAACACTAGGCTATGCGTGCACAAGAACAGGATTTAAACCAACAGGGCCAGAAAACTATACCTGTGGATATATAAATGGTGCAGCAGTATGGTCAGACAATCTGGACAACGTTCTTCCTACGTGTAAAGGTAATTTTGAACGAATTGGAAATGAAGGTATTGTTTATGTCTGAAATATATTTAAAAAATGTATGCTATGTATAAGGTAAACAAAAATACACAAAACAAAATTTAGAAATTACTGCGTCATATCAGTTCTTCAAAAAGTTTTTTTTACACTTTGGGAGCCATAGTTTTGAAGGCCTTTACCTAATAAACATTGACAATACATTAAATTCCAAACCGACAAGATTTGAACATATTGACAATAGAATTTAGAAATAAACTAAACCAATACTGACCATTAACAAAGCCTTGGATAAGATTTAAAGCATAAAATGTAAAGTTTTCAGCTAATAAAATGGCGGTTCAAGTTCCCGGATGTACATTTGTACAACTGTCAAAACGTCCATAACAAAAACGGTCAAAACCAACCCGGTTACATTTAAGTTTGTGTGTTATCTAAGCAACTGTGCTGTTAAAGTGTGTGTGTTATCTCAGCAACTGTGTAGTAAAGGTGTTTGTAATACTTGCTTCTGTGCAGTTTATGTTTGTGTGTAAACGAAGCGTATGTTCAGTTAAATTTTGTTAAATTGATTCCTTTGTTCTGTTTAAGTTTGTGTGTAATCATTAACTTAAATGATTTAGTGTAATCGGAGCAACTTTGTAATATAAAATTGTGTGTTATCTAAGGTTCTATGCAGTTAAGTTTCGTTTGTAATCTTATATTCTCTACAGTCTAAGTGTACGTGTAACCTTACGTTTTATATAGTACAATATCACGCAAAGAAACTTGTGTTATTAACATTTTTAACACCAGCTGATGGCGAGCAATGTGAGGACATTTATCATATTTGCTGCGGAAATCCTTGCACAAACGGCGGGACTTGTGTGTCTGGAGACGGCCCAACGGATTATACATGCACTTGTGTGACAGGTAAGTGTTTAGTATTTTGGGAATTTCTTTTAACATTTCATAAACAAATGCCTTTAAAAAAATATTCGTCAAAACCAAAAATATATCTGGCAAGCAAAAACAGCATGGAGTCAATTTGAAATAGATCCTGAGGAAATGTTTACTAGTTCTAATAACATGTATGTTTTGCATTTCAGATAAGATAAGTTGTGTCGGATATCCTATATTATTGAATAATTGTGTATTCCAAAAATAATCTGTCGAAAATATCTCTTTTCACTAATTTGTTTTCCCTAAAACTGTTACATGCAAGTAAATGCAGGATGACGGCATAGTGAATTGTCTTTATCTTATGTAAAACTAGTTTATCGTAAAATAATGGAAGCTAGACAATAATATTTAAACACATAGCATTTGCTTATCCAATTTTACCAATGTCCTTCTTATTGCATGTATACGCATTCCCAATCCTTAAGCCGTGTCCATGCACTTTTTGAGCTACTTACAAAAGTGTTTCACTATAGACATAGATTCATTGTGAATTGATATATGTTATTATTATGCTTACGGTGTGCCATTAACATGACAGGTATGTCACCACAACAAAACATTCTGGTTTTGTTATGCCTCTGGATGACCAGAACAATTCTTTCAGAAACTTGAATCTAGTCCAAAAGGCAAAACGTTGGTCAAAAGTAAAACCGAACGTTTAAGATAGCCACATGGCAGAAACACAAATCATACCACTTACATTGTACATATATGTACATTAAGGACTAATATGCAATGTTTAGCTATGACAATTGATTGTTAAAAACATAAACATCATTCAACCTCTCAATGCCGATTTTGCTTTACACTTTATTTTCATTACTTTCAGATTATGATATATGTATCATGGAAACAAAAGCTGAAATGATGATCGGGAATGCCACTGGTCAAATCGGGTATTCTATTGTTCAAGATAAGGCGGAATGCGAACAACTTTGTCTTGACGACGAAAACTGCATAGAGGCGACATTTTTGACATCATCTGGTGGTATTTCTGCCTGTAGACTTTTCAACATAGCAGCTTATTTAAAACCCGCTACCATTGCAGGAACAGTTCACATGGCAAAACACTGCACATCAGGTAATTGGTAACCACGCTTTCCAAGGGTAGGGCAAGCAATTGTATGGAATTAAAGTTGGCCATGTGGTTGAAACATTGCACAGATGTTCTCAACTAGTTGGCATCCCGCCTGAACAATGCAAACATAAAGAGTAACATTGTCTTTATGTATGTTATCCATCACTGGTGCCAGACAAGAACAAGAAATCTGTAGTGCCTCGACCTCATTGTTTATATTACTTTTTTCAACTCTATTTACAACTAAGTATAAATTGAGAATATATGCCACTTTTTCACGTGTAGGTTTTTAAGATATTGATCTTCGTAAAACATTTCTTTGTTTTCCCTCAGTCTTAAATTATAATACCAGATAGCCTGAGCCATAGCAGTACACATTTGTAGTGTGCGGATGAATTTCAACAAACTATAACAAACTATTACACCCCCTAGTTATTGACCGTTGTCATTGACGACATGGTACACGAAAGCTAGTAACAGCACCTACTTGTCTCTTTGTTTTCCCTCAGTATTAAATCATAATACCAGAAGGCAGAGCTCTAACAGTACACTTTCGTAGCGTGCGGATGAATTTCAGCAAAATATCGCACACCCTAGTTATTTGCCGTTGTCAATGACGACATGGTACACGACAGCAAGTAACAACACCTGCTTATCTCTGGATTAAAATAATTTAATTTTATTTATAAAATGCTGCTTGTGTTTGTGTGTACTTGTCTAAGACCGAAAGATTAATCAAATTTTCAGGATTTACTGGAGATAATTGTGAGGTGGACAATATTGACAACTGCAACAACTCTCAGTGTCACGAGAATTCGCGATGCATTGACAAAATCAATGGCTATGAGTGTATTTGCTCTTCATCTGGAGGATTCGGTGGTCAATAGTAAGTTGGTAGATACGAGACAAATATATGTCGAATATGGCATTACATGTACATTATTGTGCTCTAAACTTGTTAAAGAAAATTTTAAAAAATGTGAGTGTATATATGTGTTTGTCTCTGTGACGCAAACTAAACAAAATATTACAGAAAGTTAATAATATTGCATCAAAATTGTGAACAATTTATCAATTAAGCATTTGAGAATTAGATAAGTCTATTCTTCCAAACTTTCTATTTTAATTTGCATGCGGAGCAAACACGATTTTGCTATATGTTAAAGTCCAATAGTATATGATGAGCGAGAGTGTTCAATTGGTTAGGATACGATAGAGGATGATCAGCACACATGATTACAAATAAGCCACTGAACAAGCATAGTTTGGTGTATATGTTGATATATAATATAAAGAAAATCACACATACACGTTATGTGTTTTTTAAAATATCTTTTTTTGGCTTACACCTTCACCAGAATATAAAGAAGCAATCATAGAAATGAAATGACGTCAACGTCATACGCTCTTCAATCGAGTAAATGAAACAAAAAGTAAGGTTCATTATATAACACATCATTTGTTTTGTATATCTGGTTGTAATTTAGAAACTCACACAACATTATGTTGCTCTTCGAGACAAAACTTGACCATTGTTAAAGTTGTAAGTTATGAGAATCGCTCGAAATGCGCGTATTGTTTTTGGCAACGCGTGTACTAAGTAACATTTAGATATATTGAACGTTGTTTTAAGTTAAGATAAAGTTTAGGTTGTGGACGCGAAAACGACTTTAACACAGACAAAACTCTGCTTGTTTGGGAACGGCGCTTTTCGTTCAAATGAAATTGATGTAAAATGACTTTCTATCACTAAACGATAGGTTGCCAAAGAGTGCGCTTCTTGTATGAAATACTATTCTAACTAGGAAGGATTCTGTTGCTATATACTGTTGCATAGGATTGTTTTTAAGCTATCTTGTTCACAAAGTACTTAACGTGAGCTGTCATTTTGATGATTATTCGTCGTCTGTCGTCGTTCGTCGTCCGTCCATCGTCAACTTTGCCTTCAAATAAAATCTACTCCTTATACGCCAAACACATTAGACGAAGACCATGAAACCGCACTACGTCCTGGCAATTTCGACGAACACGGCGATGACGCGGTCAAATTTTTAAAGAATACTCATGCTCATACTACGTCCTTACTTCGTCCCTGCCAGGCATTCACTGCGTCTCTCACGTTCCAAATACGTTCTTACTAAGCGCATCTTTACGCCCGAACCACGTCAAATTCGTTCTTAATACGCGCGCACCACGTCCAATGCGTTCTTTGTACGATTTTACTAGGGCAGAGAAGATTGCATCACGGGCTGACCAAGTGCCTTTCACGTCTTCATTACGTTCTTATGAATTGAATTCATTTGTAAATGTGATCGAGATGTAATTACCATGTTTTATCTATAACTGACCTATTATTCATTTATATCAAGTGTTGGTATAAAATGAAGTCATAGGGGAGTTGAATCCCGTATTTATACATGCTCACTGTTCAGAACCTGACAGGACGTGATAGGATCCTGGTACAAAGGTGTATTTGATGTGTTAAGCACCGAAAGAACGTATTAACAACCGAACGAGGTCTTCTACAACGTTGCGTGAACGTACCATAGTCGTAGTAAAACCATGGAGAGGTTGTGGTGAGAACGCCATTGACGTAAAAAGAACGCAATGACAACCTAAATAGAACGCGATGAGAACACCATTAAATATTTCCCATCCAGTACTACCCTTGCACTACGTCAATCAAGTTCCTACTAGGATTCAGTTACGCCGTCACTACGTCCAGTCCGTCGTTAATACATTCTTATTAAGTACTTACTACGTCCTGATTTGACCTCGTCCTCACTAGGTTTTTTTTGAACATTTTTAGAGTCCGTTCACGTCCTTCGCGTCCCTTAATTATGACCATACCACGTCCTTATCGGTGTCAACTGCGTTCTTTTAACGTTGACCAAGTTCTGACTGCGTCCTGTCAGATTTTTGAGGACGTAGTGGGAACGTGGCCTAGTGTGATGGGGATATAATTTAACTACCAGATAGTTTCAACCAAACTTCACAGAAATGTTTAATATGTGAACCTCTTTCAGATGCCTTCAATAAAATTGGTTCGATGCAAAACACTGGTTGCCATGGCATCCGGAAGGAAAATCGTCATTTCATAAACTGCTGGCCCGATTTTGAAACGATTTGTCAGAAGGTTGACCCTTTATCAAATTCAATCACTTTATGTTGATTTGTACAAAAACAAAGGGCTCGTTATTTTTCACTATGTATCCTTATGAAAATCTTCTCCTGAGAATCCGCTTGCCCGATTTTAAAATAAATTCACAGAAAAATTCCAAAGATGACTATCTATCAAATTCTTCCACCTCCATGTTGCCGGTGGAGGGGGGGACTTTTGGCACGATTTCAAAATAATTTCGCATTCTGAAGGTGACCCTATGTCAAAGTCATTTACCACATGATGATTCATAAAAGATCATGGCAACCAGAGGCGGGGCTACTTTTCACTATATGTCCATAGGGAAAACTTAATTTCGAATTATGTTCAAAGAAATGTTCCTTTCTTTATTATGTTATTTTTAACAATCGATGTAGATATAAACCTCAAACTTGATGAAATTATTCACAGTAACATTGTGCACTTTGTGACAAGTTATATAACTTCAACTTTTTTTGATAACTTTTTAAACAAATATAAATATATATTAATAATATTTTTTAAAAGAAATAGTTCCCCTGCGGTGTACAGACAGGCGTGCGTTTGGGTGTGCGGCATTCAGTATGTTCTTTAGAGCCCTTTGTTCAATCAGTTGAACGATAAAGGGTCATCTTGACCATCTTGTTTACATCACAGGAGCGATCACGAGCAAAACCTCCTTTAGGTTTTCATTAGCCGGAAAGTTCAAGTGTCAAAATGACTCAAATAAAACCTTGTAATGTACTTTTATAAGTAGGGTTTGGAATTTTTATTTCAGCTGTAACACTTCAACAGATCCCTGTGATGATTCACCATGCCAACATGGAACTTGCAAAAGTTTTGAAAATGTTCGATATGAATGCACCTGCCTGGACGGGTATGATGGCATCAATTGTGACAATAACATAAGTAAGTATTTACTTGCATTTTATAACTCCAAATAAGTTTGTGAGTAAGTTGCGTATAGCTTTTTGGCGACGAATTTATATGCAGTGTTAAGAAAGTCTGCTATGCACTTGAGGCTAAAAACCATTTAACATTCTTTAGTGGTGGGTGCTCCGTGTTGGGGTCGCACCCGAAAACCTCTGAACCAGCGTCTCCTACGTTAAACACTCGGTCATTGAAAATACTATCGCTACTTGATATATGACTCATTAGATTACGGAGCTTTTGGTTGTATTTATCTTCTTCACTATTGTGCTTTTCATGAAAACAATTGAATCTTTTTTTATTTAACAATTGTGGTTGTACTTAAAATGATTTGAACACGATAACGGAAGTACATACACACTATAATGGTTTAACATACGGCATTTGCAGACGAGTGTAACGCACATCCCGATGCATGCATGTATGGTGGAACATGCGTTGACCGTGTGAATGGATACCAGTGTAATTGCATGACCGGTTTCACGGGAGAACACTGTGAGAATGTACCGAACTACTGCTTACCTGGTGACTGTCAAGAGGGAAACGTTTGCTATACCAGTTTAGATGCACATGATGGTGTTTGTTCATGCGATACTCGTTTCTTCGAGCCGGGTATTATTTGTTTTACCAATACTTTTGATCGTCTTAATTTTGAAAGGATTTAAATTTAGCGAATGGATTGGGAAGTCGATTTAACATGATGATAAAATTCCGCCGTCTCTCTGTAATCCTTGCAAATTTTCCCAAAACTTACTTATGATTTCCGTATTTCATTGTCTGCTTTTATGAATGCCAGAACGGTTTTCTTCAATTTAACCCTGAGTGCAAGACGTTCAATTGGTTAATAAAAATCACATACACTTGTGATGCGTGACATGAGATGAGTTAGGCAAGGACTTGATTTGTTTGGTAAAGAAAATGAGTGATCGAAGTAGAAATAAATATAAAAAACTTGCAATATCACCTACAATAAATCGTTTTGTGAGAAGCATTGAAATATTAAATTCTTATTTCATTTTAGTGTTCATCTGTGATATGCAAGATACAACTGGAACAGGTCTGGGTGACCCTGTGCCTGAGGTTATAGGTGGCCCGAGGATTGTGCAATCTATTCAGGAATGTAAAGACTTATGTCAGTATGAAACAAATTGCGGTTACGCTATATATCAAGAGTTTCCAACCAGTAAAGCATGCATTCTGTACCGAAGAGGTACATTAAATGAAACAGTCAACGCAGGATCAACTCTTATCAAGAAGGACTGCAGCACTGAAGGTAATTTTCCCCTTTCGATAAATTGAAATTGTTTTCTTAGGTCAGTTCACTTCCACTTTTTCACATTCATTGTTAAATTAACTGCAATTAAGAACAAATGCATTATTATAAACCGTGATGCTTATTAGCAGCCATAATTCTCATATAACAGAAAATCAAATTTTGCCCCATTTTCAACCGCAAGTTTTTAGATGTTGTCAATAATTTGAAAAGAACAGATAATCCCACCCTTATCCGCCGTCAGTTGGCAATGATCTCTTTTCATCAGGATTGTATATTGTATTATTAGTTTAATTTCGAAAACACTTAACATGTGTTACCAATCGGATTGTACAATATAAACGTTTCCGATGTCGTTTTCATCAATGTATCTTACCCCTTTACACGTTTTAATGAAGATGATTACCATTTAATATGTATATGCACCTGATTTAGCTTAGTTGTTTTTTTTATAATAACATACAAACTACCCCACCTTAATATTGCAAGATTTAATTCATGATAATACTAATCGCGTGTCTTTAATTTAAGATTATAATTTTCCGGAAGAAAAGTAGGTGCAAACTCTTTGTCATGAATTGTATTTGGTTAACATTACGCGCGAACTTACGTTACGTCGCGGCGTTAGGACTTAACGTCGACGTCACTTCCGTTGTTTTGAATTTTGTTGAGTTAAAGGATCACGACGTGTTATTTACTTACTCAATCTTACAAAGACATTTTGGTGCCGTGACCAAGCCAACATGCAACTAAAGAAGCTAACTTCAATGCGAGAGGGACAAAGGAAAGTTGTCGAAAAACTACTTTTGAAGTTTTAGGAGGAATTACCTAATTTGGAGCGCATCAAGCTGCTGGAAATTCTAGCGGAGAAGGCGGAAACCATCGAAACCTTATGTGAGAAAACGTAAGTCATGCAGATATTGCTAATTGAGAGACGGAGCTTGTTGACAATGAGGAATATTCTATCGACCTAGAATTGAAAATGCTGAGACTCCGTAGACAGACACAACATGCATCCGAGAACACAGACGTTTCCAAGAGTGACGAAAACAAGAATCGCCATGCAGAGGCGATACGGGTCAACGCCATTGGAAGTGATGCCACAGCTTTATCACAAATTGCCTCACCCTTTGCCGCAAATTTTAGTGGTGACATAACCGACCTTCTGGGACTGCTACGAGCCATCAGTTCATTCGAACCACATCCTGTCTGATGTTCAAAAATTCAGTTGATCATTGTAACATCGAAGCGCTGCCTCAAGTACATGCGGTCCTTGTTTGAACTGCCACGCCCGGGGAATACTACGCACAACATACTTTCCGTTGACACCGATAATGCAAGAGACTAATTTCGTTCGCCGCACCGGAGTGTCATGAATTGTATTTGTATAACATTACACGCGAACTTACGTAATATGACGTCTCAGCGTTAAGACTTAAAGTCCACGTCACGTCCGTTGTTTTGTATATATGAAAGGTGAGTAAAAGGATCGAACCTGACACGACGTGTTATTTACCTACTACGTCTTACAAAGACACTCTTGACTAACGATAGACAGGGAAAAATGTGATTTTAAAGTTTTATGATATTTTAAGCATACCAGTAATCTATTAACTCAATAGTAATTGTTCCCTTTTTCCTATTTTTTTATTATACACGAGTGCGAAACGAATGTAACAATTCTAGCAACTGTCATCATCATCATCATCATCATCATCATCATCATCATCATCATCATCATATACAAACCGTTTATGCGTCACATCGCTTAATGCATATTTTAGATACTTGAGGATGTATCCCTATTTAATGGAATACCTAAGTCCTTTGAAGCAAATAGTATTTTATACTCTTCCGGAGTTAATATTCCAAGAAATAACAGGTGTTGTGTTTCTTCGTATTTCATACTGCCATCTTGTATACACAATATATATATATAGTAAATCCGAACTACCGTAAACGAAAACCTACGGCGGTGCAGGCTCATAGTTTGGTTAATAATGATGATCGTTGATTTAATTATTCGTTTTCGCCATACATAACATATTAACATCTACACTTGGGACACATCAATTATAATGGGAAATGAAAATTTTCTACGTCGAATGAAATATATATATATATATATATATATATATATATATATATATATATATATATATTCTTATCTCAGCCATAATTTACCACCATTTGAAGAAAATGCAGCATTAAGTTTATACAGTTTAAAAATGGGTTACATTGTAGATGTTTGGCATAAGACAATATTCCTCATCTCTGATATTCCATGTGACTATCTCTATCATATAAATTAAATCTCTGTAAACGGAAACTCGCCTTCCGCTGAGGGGAAGCTAAGGTGTTAAAGAGCAAAAACTCGCTAACGTGTATATTGATTTACACCAATAAGTCAGTAATAAATTTTAAACGAGTTTCCATGGTAAAACCAGCAATCAAATGTTACAGGAGTTGATGGTTTTGAAAGAATAACGCCTCAATATATACGTCAGTAGTATTATTTGAATAATTTGAAAATAACGCTTGTTTATTATTTTAGGAACTCATTATAACTGCAATAGAAATTCAATCCCGTGCGATACAATTGCTTGCGACAACAACGGGATCTGCTCAGATAACGGATATGTAGCTATCTGCCAATGTGCCGCGGGCTTCTGGGGTACTCGATGTCAGTACAGTGTAGACGATTGTGTTAATAACAATTGCCAGAATGGTGCTGTATGCGTAGATGGCTATCTTGACTTTACATGTGAATGTCTTGAGGGATTTGAAGGTAAGAAAGTCAGTTTAACTGTATTACGTAATGGTTGAATGTCCTCATATATGCATTCGCATTCATTATAAACCAAAAGTTTCTTTGCCTGTTAATGTAGCTGAAAACACTTATTTTACTCTTTGATACCGAATGCAGAAAAAATACAATTTAATTGTACAAAAGAAAATCTAGTTCTAGCCGGGATCGAATCCAAGCTGGTTAAGTCAAACAAATAAGTAATCCAATACTTAAGCCACTCGGCCTCAGGGATGTACACATATTAGGCTGGATATGTGAAACCTCATTAAAAACCTTGATTGCATTACGTGACAATGCCATCAACCTATGTTGAATGCTAAGCAATGGTCTCGGAAATCGTGGACTTCAAAGATTTAGGTATATATCATCATTTTGTTGGAAGGTAGATCAATCAGTATCTTAGTTTTAACACCACTGATGATTTGGCACACTTAATTTCGTATTTAAAAATATATATATTCGTAAAAAGTGCAATTTTCACCCTATGAGCACTTGTTTTAATTTATTTTTGTAAAAAGCGCAGCGAAAACATGTATTTTGACGATATGTTTGAGTTTGGTGTGTTTATTTCATTTCTGTATATTTATGTTAACGTCTCAATATACATTATGACGGTATTTGTGATATTTTCAGTCAAATGTTTAATTATTATAAAAAAATATCATAACAAATCAATAGTTTTTAAAAAAGGTTTTATTTAGAAGGAGTCGATAGGGTTATTGTTGAAATGTGTTATTTGAAAGTGAAAGTGTTAAACGAATATAAATACTGTGCCATTTAATTCAACAGGTAATCAGTGTGAGACCAATACTGATGACTGTCCTGGACTTTGTACCACTACACAGGGATCATGTGTGGACCTCGTTGACGGCTACAATTGTGTCTGTAAACCTGGATATCAGGATAGCAATTGCGAGGTGAGTTTAAATGGCGGGGATATATCGTGGACTTTAGAAGTCATAACACCGTAATTAATTATATAAACACTGATAAATATCAGTTAAATAAATTCAATATTATGTTACTAAACTGGTATGCAAAATCGATTAATTTAGCACTATCACTCATGAATTTTAGATAGTTATTAGCGGTACAATCACTTAATGACCGAACTTTAAGCCGTTCAGGTTCTTGTCCATTAAAAAGTATATTAAACATTTGTGTCTGTAAGGACTTGATCCCAAATGTGCCTTTAACCGGATTTTTGTTATTTTCTAATAAGTGACTTGTCACTGTAGCTTTCAGTATTTTGTTTCACAAACTTGCGTTTGTTTTGAAATTTAAGCTTGAAATAGACGAATGCCTCTCATATCCGTGTAAACATGGAGCTGATTGTGAAGATATGGTCAATGATTACTCCTGTATGTGTGAAGAGGGATGGACAGGCAAGAACTGCGACACGGAAATAGATCATTGTAAATCACGGACCTGTCAAAATAGCGGACAGTGCTTCAATCTACCGGAGTCATCATTTTGCAGGTGACTGTGTATCTTAGTTTTATTTAAGTATTAGGGATATATCAGGCATTTTACATTTAGATTTGCAACTACTCTTTCATTCTAATCCAGGGAACTCGCCTTAATTTTGTCTCATTTAATGCCAGGCCTTTACACAGTTAATAAAATCAAAATGAAAAAGTTGATAGCTTGATTCCAGTCCTTTTTCATGTTAAGTATTATTTTCAAGGTGCTTTTTTCTTATAGATTATAGCATACTTATGATGAAATGAAGGTTATATCATTTGTTGCATTTTCCGGTAAACAAGTTATGCCCTCGGACTTCCCTTGAGCAAGATGCTTTGTCAAATTAAGCGCCAAATGTAATGTCAGCGTTATTGTTGTTCTTTGCAGATGCGAAGGCGGTGCACTTGGGGAGAACTGTGAGAACGCAACATTAGTATGTGATGTCATGAGTGGAACTGACGTCTGTCAGAATAGAGGTCTGTGCACAAACAAACCAGGAACGGCCTCGTGCGAATGTCCTCCAGGTAGTTAGAATATAGTGATCATGTGGTCCAGGTTTCATTAAAGGGTCTTTGTAGTAGCTGACAAAATCTTAAATCTGTATGGACAGTTTAAAAAGCATCTACTACTACTACTACTACTACTACTAATAATAATAATCATTTTTAAAAAACAATCTACTTAAAACGTTTTAAGACTGATGGCTTTGGAAAATTGTCTTAGTTGCCACAATTATCACACTAAGGGGCCACGATTTCAATTGTTTTGGTTTCTGATTTGGCGTTACTATCAAACATGCATACCAATGTACGTTGTGCGTCGTCTACAAAGCATGACAGACTAAAACGGTGACGTCGTCGTACACGTCGTTGTCAGTCTTTGACGTTTCACGTTCGTTTCCAATAAATAACTTTTGAAAGAGTTTGTGTATGATTGGTCATTGTCCTAGTCTTCAGATCATGTCGGGGTCTGAAGGTTAAAGGTCAAGGTCATGATAGCCTTTCCTAGAAACTATAATGGCAATACGGAGAGGCGTTACATTCGATTTGCGAAATTCTAGTTTTTATTGTGGAAACTGTATACTTTTTTTGCTGTCAATGAAGGCTTGAAGGTTAAATGGGAATTTGTTATGTGGTACGTGTTATCCTTTGTAATCAAAAGTATTAGGGATGGAAGCGAATATCCGAGTATCCTGATATCCGGATATCACGCAAGTATTCGGATACCAAAATGGGTATTCGAATATTCGTTAAGCATTAAAATTTCAATGAAATAGCTTAGCAGAGACATACCAATTGTCTGAACTTTTCCGATGAAATATTTTAGGTGATCAACAGTGTCTGTCGCGAAGCGGGTATGTGTCACAAATTGTCTGCTAACTGGGTGTTTGCACAAGGCGTGATATTGTGTCCTTGTGCATCACCCTGTGAAGTTCTATGACCTTGTTTACAATGACAAGTGTTGTTTTATGATCTCAGATGTGCTCAATTGACACTAATTTGCACTAGTCGATATTAAACGGATTGATCATTAATCAGTAGGAATTGATCATCCAATCACAAAATAAGGGTCGTGCAATCAAAGCTATTAATGACCAATCGTATTTTTGCTGAATATGCATGAAAAATTTATTGCTATCTGAACAATAAATACAAAAACAAATTTGTTTATCTTTTCACTTTTCAATCAAAATTCCATCATTTTTGCATCTTGTAATTGTGGTTTGAATTATTAATCGTTAATCCTGTATCACGACTACGGATATATGCCTCCAACATAGACTTCAAGTGTTTGGAAGTATTTCACAAAATCCGAGGATGGTAAAAGTGTCGTGTCTCAACTGTGTAAGGTTGAACTGGTATATTGTGGTGGAACTTCAAATCTTAGAAATCACATGAAAAACAACCCATATGCAGTCAACCGACTACGCCTTCAAAGTCCACCATGAGGCAGACGTTTAATTTGTGTAGTGTATTTTATTTTTCATTTGATATGTAAACATGTTTAGTTTATTGGTAAATAAAAAAAGTACACGCATGTAAATAAATAAAAATCAGATCGTCTTTTCGTCTTCTTATCTTTCCCGCAATTATATCCTTCATTACAAAACACCACAGAAATTGTAGGTATTGCATTAAATCAAACAATGTAATGAAATAAAATTACGATCGACTATCAAATAATCAAAGCGTTATGAAACCTGCTGATAAATAACAAACTCGAAAGCACGTGGCAGTACCCAAGCAACCACATCGGCCGAAGTGACTATCAAATTCGCGAGGTGTTTATGTGGAGTTCATCATGAGTTTTATGACGTAAAATGAGCTATTTAGCTTTGATTATAACATTATTAAGACGGAGAAAGAATGAATGAAAAAGTGAAATTGCCATATGACGAATTATAAATTAAGTGGACAATTATGTCAAATTACAGAAGGTGGGTGACATATAATAGGAAATTTACTTATTATGAAAACAATTTGATACGAGTATACCGATTTGGTATCCGGTTTCCATCCCTAAAAAGGAATACGTGAAAAAATATACATGAAACGAAACTTATATTTGCAAAAAGGCTAACGAAAAACATCCCTAGTATAACTGTACCCTCTTATGTATACAGTGAGTGTTAATGTTTCTGTAATGCACTCCCACTGTACTACCTAACTCCCACACATATGACACAATCATACATATATACTATACAAACACATTACATATTTACAAGCGTTAGTCACGTAATACTTGATTTTCTTTTATAGATTATGATGTGCGGCGGTGCTATTTTGATGAAGGACGTGTCGGAATTGCTGGAGGTACAAGTGAAACTTTAGAGTTGGTTAAAGTACAGAGCCTTGATGAATGTAAAACTAGATGCTTAAATAATCCAAACTGCAGCGATGTGGTGTTTGTGACTTTACCTAAAGACTTATATTGTTATTTGTATGAGCGTGAAAAGTTTGTGTCTACATCAGAAGAGTCTACGAGAGTGCATTATCGAAGAATTTGTCCCACAGGTATGAATCATGTTTCTATGGTGAAAGAGAAAATCTGATAATAAATGTTGTCTAATTTACGTTATATGTTTTAACTGCACATATTCCAGAGATATCAATAAATATTATAAAAAATCATAGAAACATATAGCAAATCAATTCAGATATTTGAATAATAATGTTAACACCGTTGAAAAGGAAAATTCAAATTTTACCATTTTGCACAAATAGAGAGACTAGGAACTTTCCATTGTCATTTGACTGATTCTATAACATCAATTATGTTTGCCCAGATTAAGCTATTTATCGATCGATACCGTACACCTCTACTAGTGTGAGCTTCTCCTGGGTCGCATACCACCAATTTGATTTGAACTAGATTTTTAGTGCTAGAGAGTCTAACTAATGTTGGGGCAGAATATTTATATAAGGACAACTGCGGATGCTATTTTATGTTCAGAATAAAGTGAAATATTATAAAATAAATACTTTTATCTGCAGATTATACAGGAGACTCGTGTGAACAAGTAAAGGATTGGTGCTCCGACGAAAATAACCCCTGTGAGAACGGAGGAGAATGTACGCCAAAAGGACCTGTTGGATATACGTGCATGTGTAAGCCAGGTAGGTAGTCAAAGACAGGTGTATGGTATAACACAAACATGAAACATAAAAGAAGGTATAATCCTGATGATCAGGATGGTACTAGCGGTGTATTTCCGGATTGGTAGCTATTCATAGTCATGACGTAATATATCACAGTCTTACACATAAGACAGTTAAAATAACTACCAGAAGTGCTTCTAGTGTGGTAAGATTTCTAAACGGGGATTTCATCTGCAATTATGATATGCTTTGAGTACTGCATGGATATTTTAAATATCTATCTTTCCAGTAAAAAAAAATACTGATTGAGTATTTATTTATGAGAAATTACCGCGTGCTCTAGAATTGTGCTGGCATGTGTTTATATTGAGTATCCATCGATGCGCCAGAGCAAAAAAGGTCTAGTTAAGAAGCCTATAAACTAAGCTAAATACTAGGATAATATAATGTCTGCATGACAACCTAATTCTAAAGCTTAATTCGTATTGGTTTTAAGTAATGAATTATCATCCAATCCATTATATTTTATGGACAAAAAGATAAGTGAAAAGAAAATAATACTTCGATGTGGCAATGTTACAATATAGTGGGATGAAAAAAAGTAAGTTTTCATTTTGTATTGTATACGTTTGCTGTTTTATTAATCCCAGGGTACAGCGGTGTTACGTGCAACATTGACGCTGATCCCTGTAGTACAACCCCATGTGCGGGCGTAGCAAAATGCCAGTCTACGGTAACGGAGCATATCTGTCAGTGTGAACAGGGTAAAATATTCACCGGAAGCCAGTGCAGAGGTATGCATTACATACATTTAGTTTTTTTTTATAACCATTCAACTTATATAAACGTTATATTTGTCAATCTTGTATGCATGATATAACGCGAGAGTGTAACCTTGTGCTGATGGAAAAAACTAGATAAATCGTAAGATAATCCTGCCTTATGACTACAAACAAATGTTACATGCGCCAAGGCTCTAAATCGAACTAAACGACTCGGGGTGAAAATCGAATGAGTTTACCATACTTATTCATGAATGTCTAGTCAAAACTTGGGTTAGTATGATTTTATTTACTAAGTTATATATATATGGACAATTTAAGATACACTTAAGGTGTTGTAATTAATTTATACTTTCATAAATATTATAATATTTTCCTGAATATTGCAGATGATCCCACAAGACCAGTCATTTTAGTTAACAATTTATTTGGTGTACTTGACGCGCCAACCCTACAAACACCATTCCGTTGGACCACCCAAACGATTTCTATAATGTTTATGATCAGAGTGCATGCTAGTCCTGACAATGAATTGGCGAGTTTGTTGAATATTTACGTGTAAGTAAAATATTTACCACAAAGAAAGTATCATTATGCTATCCTTATGAAGAATATAGTGCGTCCGTCTGTAAGTCATTCATTCCTTCCATCCGTCGCACCATTGTCTGGAGAAAACCTTAAAAACTACTGATTGGATTTGAATAAAACTTGAAACATAGACAGATGAAAATTTGCAAAAATGAGGAGCGCAAAAACTTGAAAACTTCTCTATTGCTGAATTATCTCCTTCTGGTTTGTCAGTGAAACATGAAGCACATATACAGGGCAATAAATATGCACGGATGCAGTGCATAAGATTCATAATCATACTTGGTGATAACCTCCGTGTTCATGTTCACAGTATGCATTAATACATAATATGTTTTCCGGGACAAACTTAAAAAGTTATTTGATTGAAACTTGTTTATAAAGTCATAGCAATAAGAGAAAATGTATATTGAAAGAGCGTTAATGCTACCGTTTAAAGTTTCATTTTTAATTATTATTTACCGATTTCTGACATTAGATTTACCAGTACATGGATATGTATTATTGTAGAAGAACACTGGTCATAAGGTCAATAACAACGTCAGTTTGTTTACAGTTATTGATTTCAAACTTCAAAATTCATTTTAATGAGAAGTGCAGGGGGTTAGGAGTTCTTTGGTACGATATTTATCATAACCCGTTGCTCGTTTTTATTTCATGTTATTTGTCTAAAGCATATACTTGGGTTTTCCCTCTGCATTTGTATAAAATACATAAGAGTCTTCTGTTATTGTTTTGGTGAAGATATGGCACACTCTTTTCATTATATGTCAAATGTTTGGTCGCATGCAGATAATCTAATGCGCATATCACATCAACATAGCATAAAGGATCACAAATCTATATTACATAAAGCAAACTTGCAGATCGAAAATTCAACCAATTTATCTTTAGAGCAACGTCACTTTTAGTGGTCAAAGGTCAAAATTTATGTCTGCTCTAACTCTTTTGTACCGTAAAAAGGATTTCCAATAACTTCAAAATGTTTACCATATAAGGCTTATGGGCAGAGTACACGTTCCACTCACTTCACTTCGAGATAAGGGTCAAACTTAGGGATCCACGCTGAATTAGTAGTCATCAGCTCATTTTTAGAATAAATTTCAAATATGTTGGCACGTTCGCTCATCACATCAAAACAATTGATTGGTTCTATTTCCACCATCAATTGATTTCCACGTGTGTTACCAAAATAATTTTCCAATTTCAAATTCTCTTCAAAATCTTATGTGCGTGCAGCTATTCCACATATGGACGATATCAAAAACAAATTCACACAAATCCTCTTGACATTGAACTAAAGCGTCGATAATTGTGCTTCTGCCAACCCTGGTGCTCTTTCAAAATTGTTCAAAGACAAGAATTCCATGCGGAACTCTGGTTACCATAGCAACCGAAAGGAACAACTGGTATATACCTTAGTTCTAGTTAAGCGCCTGGGTTCAACACCGGCTCCATCCAGGGGTCACGTATTTTTTTCATACTGATATAAGAAAACATTTGTCTTCGCCTTCTTGCCTGAAACCGCTAGGGCACAACCATTGATATTTTGTATGTAACTTCATATCGTTGTCCTCACCATATTCATTAATACTTTGCACATAGGGACAAATCTGGCCTCGCACTGGGAGTCACAAGTTTCCTATAGACCTAAATAGGGACAACTTTGAAAAGAGTATTATATTCTAAGATGTCTGAGAAGAATCAATCGAAGCTCTGTGATAGCCTTCGCCTCAGCATCATCATAGGCGCTAATAGATTAACCTTGGCCATAACATGAAATAGTTCAAATATTAGTGATGAAACCAAATGCACATGTATTAAGTACTTGAACTTTGCCTTTGATAATTAAGTTATGCCTTTTCGACTATAAGTAGAAATGCATTATTTCAAGAACGTTATATAATGTTGTTCTGTTAATATTTTTTTCAGGCAAAATTCATTAAATCCAAACTACCAGGATTATATGTACTGGATATCCGTTAGTCGCAGAGGAATTGGGGTTAAAACGAACATGTCTCCTTGGTTGGGTGTCACGTTTAACGAAGATTTTGGAAGTGAACTCGGGGATGGGAGCTGGCATCATTTGGGTATTGCAATAAATGAGAATGGTATGCTGTCGGCCACTTTAGATGCTATCACGATAGACGATGCTGTTGAAGTTGTATCCCCTCCGGCGGGGGTAAAGAAGTATGTTTTATAGTATACTTTATTTCAGATTATGAACAGTATATAAAGTAAGTAATGTTCTATATTTTTAGGAAGACCCAATCTTTTTGATATTTTGCCTCCATTTGTAGATTTTAAAGATATGAAATAGGGTAGTTTTAATGACTACTTTAAAGGAATGTTGATATATTATTGTAATAAAAGCTAGTTCATTCGTATCTGAATATCAAGTCGTAATACAATGTTTTCTACTTGTTACTTTAAGCGTGCAGATATCTCTTGGCTATTTGAATCTAGCCGAATATCAGGATGTATCTGTATGGAACGTAACTTTAACGAGCCGCGATTTCGCACTAGCGTCTGTTGGCACTCAACCATCTGTTAATCCTATACAAGGATGGTGGAACTATGACCCTAAGACCTCAGGGATGCGTCTGACAGAACGGTTGCCGCATAATCTTCTAGGTAAAAATAAGACAATGCAAACAAATGAAATGCTTAGACATTTGTAAGCTTTCTTGCCTTAAAGGCAATTAGTATGTTGTTAAAAATGGAAAAGTTGCATCATTAATTCCATTCACTGTTTTACATTTAAGGCCTGGTAATATTTTCTTTTCAGGAATTTAATCAAGAGAGCAAATGCAATCGATTGTTTGATTTTTAAATAATGACTAGTCATTTCATTAAGTCTAGTGTGATTATAATCATGAAACGCGTGCATCTAACAACAAAAGCAATAATAGTAATATCTTTATTAATATTTTTTCATTCTCCTTGGCAAAAAATGCAATCAAGGAGGATGACTCTTTTTGGTTTAAGAGAATCATACAATATATAAATTTCGTTGCCATTTTATGATTTTAGATCACTACTTGCCAATTTCTCACCTGGCCCCTATGTCTAAAACAGTCCTAATCTCTGTTTATTCTAATTTATAGAAATATCGTAAGAGGTTTGTTTTATTTCATAATGCCAAATTACTCCCTTGAACGTATGAAACGTTTTAGCAAACAATTAGATGAATGACTTCAAAAGTCTAGGTTATCAAAATAAGAATATAACACAAAGGTTTCCAAAACAATGGCACTGCTTGATTCAGTAATAAGAGATAGAGATGTTTGAGATATTCGTGCGTACTTGTGACAATTTCAATCTCTAATGCTCATCATTATGGCATTACTATGAGTGTTGTCATGTAAGTACTCCAAACCGGATAATACGATGGGCATCATTACTTACTTTTTGCAAAAGGATTTTTGCATTCTGAGAGTGTTAAACATTCAATAGTGGCTGTGTAAACTCACTCAATGATTGATTTATGGAACATTTAAAGACTGCTTGTTATTGGATTATTAGTAGATGCCACATTAAACAAGAGTGGTTATGAACTGTAAGACTACGGTGAGATTTAAATTATATATTTGGTGTGTGGAACAGTACATGACTCACAATCAAAAGCAGCCACTGGTGAACTATCACTTCAAACTTGATATCATAGTTGTTTTCAAATGTTACGTCTGACTGCTGTCGGACTTGTCATTGATTCTTAAAATTGCAATGTAATTGTTGTATGTTTGACTTTTGACAATCATCTCCAATTAAGTTTTAAAAGGTACAATCCTTCAAAGTTAAAATGACCAATTTCCCCAATCATTTTAATATACTCCCGTGGGTTGGTATTGATCAAAACTCGTTAACAAATCTGGTTTGATTGTTTTAGACGATCCAAATATAAACTTCCCGCAGATGAACTGTGATGGTTTTGAAAACATAATGCATGTGTCTGCTGAACGAGTTGTAGACAGGGATACATTTGTCGGCAAGATTGAGGAGGTGAAAGAAAATACCAATGGAACTCTTACTTTCAAACACTCCCTTCCACCAAGTAAGTCGTCCTCCTGAGCCTGAGTGTAGTAATGCCTTATTCTTTTTTTCATCGAATAGTCAAGCTAAAATTTTATCGAAATAATGTGCTTTCTTTACAAAACCTTTGGGCAATTATTTCTGTGACATGTGAAATGTATTGTATTGTTGTATTCCATTTACTTGATACTAAACTGAAATACTATTTTTAAAGGTCTGACATGGGGATTCTATGAAACAGTTATTGTCGGTGTGAATAGTAACACCCTCAACTACGGAGAATGCAGAGTGCAGCTTGTGGTAAAATGTAAGCTTAATCATGTATTGTTGAATTGTATATATTTGTGTTACAGTACCCGTTATGATATAAATACAGAACTACTAGATGGAATTGATAACGCTTATCAAGTGTTTCTTTTAATGTGTACTATTGCATTATTAGTTCTTGCTGGTACCAAGTGCCTGTTAAATAATCATTTCTATTTAATTTTTAGAAATCTGTTCTCTATTGAAAAATGTATTTATTTATTTTTTATATAATATTTAGTTATATATCAAGGATAGCTTGAGCGAGATAACAATGAGGAGATCATAACTCTATAATAAAATTGATTTTTCAAAGATAACGACGTGTGTCCAGCAGCTCGATCAGACAACACCGAGAGTGAAGTCTGTCCTTCAGGTGCAGACGCCGTGTGTGATCTCGCGTGTTTAGAACCAAATAAAGCACTATTTGCACCTGTTTCTAAATATATATCTTGTGGCACGCTTGGCGTATGGGATACAAGAAAACCGTATGATGATCTCGTCCTTCCGGGATGTACAAGTAGGGCATACTTTTTTGTTACTTTTTTTTATAATGTGAAATGTGGTTGTTTTGAATTGTATAATTTGAACAATATGCATTTAACAATTCCTTTTCCTTTTTGTGCAAGTGTTCTTAAGGGCCTTTCACAATGCAAAAGCTGGTTTTAAGGTTCAATATTTAGCCAGCATAATACGCCCGTCCTTTGAAACATCTGTAGGTGTAAAAAGGATTTCAGAAAAATTCCTGAAAGAAGATTTTATCATTTTTTGCCCCTAAAAATCAATTCCATTTGAGGAAAAGCCATTCAACAAAATGAATATGTTTTTGCTGAATATATATTCAAGATGACTTGCTTATCAATGTAGTTTGTGGTGATTGCTTCTATTTAAAAGTTTTTTTTCTTTTTTTCTTTTTATTAAAATTACTTTACTATTTTAACTATTGAACTGAACATCTTTCTTTTTTTGAAAATACATCATCAAGAATGTTGATTAGGTAATCTGGTAATCTGGTAATCTTGAGTATTTTCAAACAAAAACGTTTTTAAATGGTTCACTGAGTTTTTGGGAAAAAAATCTGAAATAATTTATTTCCGTTAACGTTTCTCAACTCATTATTTCACCAAAACCTGCTACAAAGGATGTATGCTTTACTCTTATTATTTTCATCTCAAGTAAATGAAAACACGCTTTCCAAATATTTTAATTCGTTTTTATTCACTTACATCTGGAGCAATGATTACAGACTTTCTTAATATTTATAAGGTAAACGTTCTCTCTCTCTATATATATGATAAACGTTCTATATATATGGTATACGTTAAACATATATGGTATACGTTTTACATATATGGAATACGTTCCAAATATATATATGGGACCGATGGCTCTTATGCACTAACGCCCCGAGTCAGAGTTTGAGTCTCATACTCAGAAATGTAAATTTTAATTAGTTACTATGTCCTATTAAAAGACTAACGCTTAGATGTGTACACAATTGTAGAATAAGATATTTCTTGTAGATACATAAACGAGGTAAATGCTCTCGTTTAAGTTTTTTGACAATAAAAAAAACTTTTTGAAAAATTGATTTTTGAGTTTTTTGGCCCGTATTCACTAATATTTTGAGTATGTATTTTAAAGACCTAATCGATATCACTTAAGTTCCTTTGACAAAATATGAAATTGGTGAAAGGTAAATATTTAGCAATTTCAAAACATAATATAACTATCCAATTTACACAATACAAAAAATGTATGTAAATTTAACAAGGTGTTTGATGATTATTGTTGATTGATTTCAGTCAGCGGAGACCCAAGGTATGCAGTCACAAGCATGATGAAATTTGAAACAGTGATACCTTGTGGAAATTTGGACATAAACACCAAAGTTACCGACAGATTGACCGATGTGTTAATGAACGACTTTGCACCGGTGACATGTGTGATAACCTTGCAATCACAAAAGCAGCCTGCATCGGCAATACAAACACATTTGAAGTTGTATTCACCCTTACATATTCAAGGTGAGTCAAGTTTTAGTTAACTTCTTTCATGCATCATCATCAGTTATTCTGTCTAGATTACGCTCATCGCATGAAGGTGTTCACTACTGTTTTAAGGATGAAATCGGTCAGGTGGTATAGGTATCCGCACATAAACCCAGTGTACGTGGCTTCGATCCCGATAAGTGGACGTCCTCTTCGACAATTAAAATTCATAGTCGAAATAAAATAAAGCAGTAAATGTCAAATACACGTTATTTTGCAAGAAAACGTTCATTTATGGTACGGTATTAATTTGTGAAATGTAAGCATTGCTTTCTGATTTAGTAGTACAAACATATACTGACGTGTTTACAAGTAGCGTTTTGTAATGGCGCGTTATCGCTATAGGCTTGTGACTATGCTTTTTATCATCTAACTATATTCCCACACATTATTATTATTTATTTATTTATTATTATTATTATTATTATTATTATTATTATTATTATTATTATTATTATTATATGATTGTCAATAACAACAGAGGGAGCAAGTTTACATTAGACATTTGTCTTACTGTACATAAGCTTGTTACGTTGAAGGGTTTTTAAGAAATGTGGGCCAATTATCTCTTTAGAAAAAAAGTGGAGTGAACACTTCGGCAGGCGAACAAGAAGTTCTCTGTTCGTTTTGAGTTTTACAGGATCTTTGCATTTAAGTATAGAGTTCACTGTTAGCAAAGGTGAGATCTGCTTTCACGAGTGTTTAACTTCTTGAAATGTAAAATAATCACACACACACACACACACACATACGCGCGCTCACGCACACACACACACACACTAGTACAAACTAGAGCATATCTTAACCAAATTTGATAGAAAATATATACAAATGATATTCATGTCCCAATAGAAAATGTTGGAAACGAAAACACATAAGCTTTCTCCAACTGCCTGCAGTTTTGAATACACCTTTGATAAAACAATGCTCATTATTTCTATCTTTGTTTATTTAATTAATTAAAATATTATATTTCATAAATTCATGTTAACAAAACAAAACAAAAATATTCCTGTTGCTGATTTTACGATTTTTAACCAAATCCTCAAGTTATCGTAATCACATTATCCGATACCGCTGGAAACATGTTCACGAGTTTTATTATTATGTCGCACTATCAGCCATTCAAGTATCAGTCTCTCAGATTGTTTCATGTTTTATCTAGTTACTGACCATATCATAGTGTTACTGTCGTTGAATTTAGAGAGAAATACAATTGCCATTTCAATTTATGCAAGCTTATGTTTTAGAAATAATAGGTGTGGTGCCAATTCCTTAAAATTAAATAGTCGGCTGCAAAGTTATCCCATGCATATTTCCTATACCTTACACTGTAAGACGAGCATCTCTTTCTTGTATTTGACATTATCAAACTTCTTTGAAATTGGCCGGCCGGGTCGGAGCGTAATTGCAACGTGCAGGATATAGAACTTTGTTGTTACAACTATTTAAACAATCCTCATTTGCAAAAAAATGATTGTTTTGAAGAATAGCGATTTCTGTTTAAAACAATGTTTTTTGTTTTGATTTACTTTTTTAGCAAGACGATTACTGCTATTGGTGGTGGAGAAACGTCGGTGTTAGATGCGCTCAGGATTATCATT
Source organism: Mya arenaria (assembly GCF_026914265.1). Lineage (NCBI taxonomy): Eukaryota > Metazoa > Mollusca > Bivalvia > Myida > Myidae > Mya > Mya arenaria. Next base: position 1,980,946 of record NC_069123.1, read on the forward strand.
CTGTTAGAAAAAGATTTGAGCATGCAGGTATGGAATTGAGTGTACAAAACTACTGTATCGTTGAACTAGCAATGCAATTAGTATGACAGGGTCGAAAAAGTTCGCTGCAGAGTTTATATATCTGAGTTAAACAAGATACATAATATCTATCATTTGTCAATTGTCATAATCTCAATATGAATCATAGAAAAACGAAATACGTTAAATAATCACTATTTTATAAAACATAAGTTATAATCAGGTTGTATGGTATCTGAGGAAACAAATCCAGGTACTGTCATAGTCTAGGTGTCGATCTCGTCGGTAGCGTCATTGTGGAAAAACTGTAACCATGACTTTAATTCAAATTCGTTCAACTTATTTAAATTGCCAGATCCAAGATACAAGTGTTGGGCAAGTCATAACAATTTGACTTGTTTAATTGTTTTGTTTAGTTAATGCCCCTTACCTAACAGAAAATATATTTACTTTGAAGGAAATAGCTAGTGCATCCTTACTTGAAGACACTGTTGAAATCAGCATGGAAGAAGTATGTGGGGATGGTTACGCACTCGTGATGAGCGATAACCCCAGAGCTTGTGGTAATTTGAATATCCTTCATTTTAGTTTTGCTAGTCTATTGTATAGGGATAACTTTGTACTGAGAGCATATTGTCTTAAGCAAACTTCTTTATTGTAAAACCTAGGTTCCCACTCGGCTGAACAGGACCTGGCTGGTATTCAATATTCAACTTATAAAGTTAATATTTGGATCATACATCATTGAATTCATTCACTAGATAAGTCAGTTAATTATAAACAATTAATCTGATTAGTTATATCGTTCTAAGATTCATTTACGAGTAATATTGAATACCAGCCCACAACGAAATTGTTTATGGCCAACATGACCTTGATTATTTATTCAGATACCCCCCTCCCCCCGAAATTTACCATACTAATTTAAAGCAAACTACAGAAAATTTATGTCTATAAATTTTAATTCTTTACAGTGCCTTGCGGCCCTGGTTGGAAGTTCGACAACGAGACAAAAGAGTGTGTTCTCTGTGATTATGGGCATTACCAGAACGGCATTGCACAAACTGAGTGCATTCCTTGTGGGAATGACAAATGGACGAATTTCCGCGGAGCTAGGGACGAAAACGACTGTATAAGTAAGACCATATTAAAATTCAAGTGCACTTAGTTTAGACGAAAAAACAACAACGTACATTACTGTTTACAAATCGATGGATTGTTTCGATGTGTAAGCATTAAATAGTTATCATGTTAACTACACATACAAGACTCTGCTTAAAGGCCTAGTTTAATCCTTCTATAAGTGACCCCCCCTACCCCCAAACAACAAAACAAAACAACAACAACAAAAAAACAACGTGTTTTGTACACAGCCTCTGTGTATTGATCTCAATCTAATTGCCTAATTGTCTTATCAGATCTAAGATGTTTTATTTATAGAAATGGACCATAAATGGCCCTGAGCCAATAAACGAATAAACAGGAAACTGGTCCCTACTGTTTCACCAGTACAATAAGCAGAAGATGAACAGCAGGGGATTGTCACGCCAAACATTCCTTAAACTAGGCATTTAACATTTGAATGCTATTAACTTGACAGCCCATTGCAGTTTTAAATGCGAATATGGGGCGGTGACTTCAAATTTAAACCTGTTTAAATGTGGATTGTTTCTTTTCTGGTTTGGACTGAATAGCATTGCTTCGTCATCAGTACAAATAAACAATGATTTAAGACCCTGCCTGACTGAACATAAAAGCACATTTATCAAGGTTTATTTGCGAACAATTATATCTTAATACAAGCCTTCCTGTCTAGAAACCTCACCCTAGTATTTTTACGATAAATAGGCCTTGCTAAAACGTTACAAAACGTGATTCTTTAATCTCCCTCATACGTTTTATTCATATTAAGTATACAGAAAGATTATATAAATGTTTAATCTGTTTCATATTTACAAATATACCAATATAAAAAGCAAAAAGCAAAACTGTAAAATAAAGGGTATATGATGGCATAAATACCTTTTATCTAGATATTCTGGACGAAAAGATCTATACACCAACTCAAAGATGGAAATACTTGCATCTTACAAATTATTAATTTAACGTTTTGGGACATATAAGTAAGATATTTAACCTGACAAAATACCTACAAAACACATCCTGGATGTCTATTAGGGCATGCGCATTTCACGTTTAAATACAGTGTTAAATAAGATATTAATTTCAGTAACGTGTGAAGCTGGAACGTATTATGATGTTGACGAAGAACAATGTATGGATTGTAAGCGACATTACTTCCAGAACATGACTGGGCAGGACTACTGTTTCCCCTGTCCTCTGGGATATAAAACAGTCGGAAATCGTTCTACCAGCATTGCCGCTTGTACAGGTATATTACCGAGGGCGAAAAACAAGTCTAATACTTATACTTGTTAAGGTGTTTGACATATGATACAAAATACTCACTTTAAAGCTTCTTTTAAGCCCTCGATATTGGTAACTGGAAAACCTCGAAATTAAACATTTAAATTGAACACGTACTTGGATGTAGTAACACTGTAAAATAATTCCACAAATAAAAGTCACAGTCCAAGAACTGTTTTTCAACATCATTGTTGAAAGCTAGTCCAACTTGTTTAACTTTACAAACGTATGCTATCGGCGTGAAACGGTAATTGTAGAGAACAACCTTAGAATTTCATCCGTAATATGAGGCCTTTTTGCATTTCGATAGTTGAAATGATGTTTTATTGTGACTCCCTTGAAAATTTAACACGACCTGGCACATGTTTGACGGGTAAATAATTCGTGAATCGCATAGAAAAGAAATCAGAAACAAAAAGAAATCTGAAACACAATTCTACAACGGAACCACACGTTCGTAAATCCAAAACAAGTTTATTATAGATATTTTTGTTTTACTTATTTATGTGAAGTTTAAATAGCATAAATGATACTTGTAGAGGACTGCTTGCCTGGTTATGTTCGAAACCCCCAAAACCTCACAGAATGTGTCCGATGTAATAGAGGGACGTTTAGGAGTACCCAAGACGATTGCGTTCCTTGTACAGATGGAAAGTACACCTTGGAGGATACTATTGCAATGGACTCGAGCAACTGTGACATGGGTAAATTTTGTTAACCGAATTGCTTGCCTTCCCTCTGACAAAATCAAACTATTCACAAAAAGGATTATTGTACTCCCTACCTTTAGTATACACACAACGACACCATCAAACATTTTGTAATTATGGAGTTGCTTAAAAGTTAACGAATATGATTTAATATATACCAGTAGCAGGAATATTGATAGTTAATGCTGAATACACAAGAAGCAGAAAATATGACGTTTAATAGACAAAAAGGTTCAAGGTAGAGTATCTCGGTTAATGGAAAATGTTTTAAAAGTTTAGTTTTAGATTACATAACACTATATTATCATTATAGTATTATGCTAACTTCGCTTACTTTTCTGTTACAGATATTTGCGATTTTGGAGAATTTTGGAATGTTTCTGCAAGCAATTGCCAGAAATGTGATTTTGGGTATTATCAAAATGAAATGTACGAATTACAATGCAAAATGTGTGCTTCCGACTATTCCACAAGAGACATGGGCGCGCAGAATGACTCTTTCTGCGAATGTAAGAGCATTTTTCATTTCATACAAATGCTTAAATACTAACAAGAAATGTACCCTAAAATTAGTATGAAAAAACAACACTTGTTTTGATTAAATGCTCTGAAATACAAAAGATCTAAAATGAGATGAAGAGCGTTATTGAAACATTTTGACAATAATCTGTTTTAAGGCGATTTATTTTATTGGAGATGTTTAAGACTTATATATTTTTATTAGTATGAGGTTTGTTTTAGACTTAGTAGCGTGATCGTACAATAAATAAGGCCTAGGCCAAAAATTCTAACTTTGTGCCCAATGAACCTTATGCAAATTTGTGTAGCCCTTTTGATAACACAACTTTAAAACCTTGACCAAAATGAGTGAAAACAGCGCAATAAAGAAGAATAAATTATAATGTGTATAAAGTTATATGTGACGTCAACAGCGAATATAAATACAAGGAAAGTAAAGGTTTTAAGTTGGATTTGTTTTCCACAAAAAATAAGTTAAAAATGTGTCATCCTAGGAGGTAATGGATTGTTTAGAAATACAAATTTAAAGTAAAGATCAATATTTTCTTCTCTGTAAGGTGAATGCCTATACGGGATTTGATCATCTTCGCTGATGACGTCACATAAAACTTAAACATAGTAATTGATTGCATATTATTTCATCTATAGTTTACTGCCCTTTTGGCGAAGAGTTAAAGGAAAGGACAAATTGTGCTAGCTGTGAACGGGGATCTTTCAAGGATAATGTTGGTCTTAACAAGTTCAATCCGTGTAAAGAATGCAGTACTGGGAAAACAACAGAAACAGCAGGATCTACCTCGGAATCTAACTGTTCAATCCGTAAGTGGTTTTGTTTTTCAATGAACAATACTATGGTTTGCACTTATACATTTATGTTTATTACACCGTTTCTTTCACAGTTCCACCAGTACATTTTAGGTTGATGGGAAAGGGTTATTATACTTATATGTTTCATGGGTAGACTCCAGTGCTGATGCAAACTACATGAAGCAATGAAACATTTTTCTTTCCATGCCTTAGACTTATTATATAAATATATACATTTATATAAATAATAGTGGATATAAATGTGATAGAGTATTACGGCAAATCGGTCGTATACTGTTGAAGTCGACGATAATAAACTTTATACACTTGGAACAAATTATCGCTATGTAATTGTATTCTTTCAAGAAAATAGGATAGAACAACAGTATCATTTAATTGTATTTAGCTGCAAAATCTCATGAAAACCCTTGAAGAATTACATTAGAGTTGGAGGTCATGTTTTTTCATTTTTACGTACATTTTGTTACGTTTTAATGCAGCTTTCAGCGTCTTTATCAACTTACTTCAACTTACTGAATTTGATTGATACCAATACATTGCGTATATAAAGACCCTTGGCAATGCGACATTAGGTATATAGACCATTGATACCAATACATTGCGTATATAAAGACCCTCGACAATGCGACATTGGGTATAAAGGCCATTGATACCAATACATTGCGTACATAAAGACTCTCGACAATGCGACATTGGGTAAAAAGGCCATTGATACCAATACATTGCGTACATAAAGACTCTCGACAATGCGACATTGGGTAAAAAGGCCATTTATACCAATACATTGCGTACATAAAGACCCTTGGCAATGCGACTTTGGGAATAAAGGCCATCGGTAACAATACATTGCGTATATAAAGACCCTCGACAACGCGACATTGGGTATAAAAACCATTGATATCAATACATTGCGTATATAAAGACCCTCGACAATGCAACATTGGGTATAAAAACCATTGATACCAATACATTGCGTATATAAAGACCCTCGACAACGCGACATTGGGTATAAAGGCCATTGATACCAATACATTGCTTATATAAAGACCCTCGACAATGCGACATTAGGTATAAAGGCCATTGGTATAAATACATTGCGTATATAAAGACCCTCGACAATGCGACATTAGGTATAAAGGCCATTGATACCAATACATTGCGTATATAAAGACCCTCGACAACGCGACATTGGGTATAAAGACCATTGATACCAATACATTGCGTATATAAAGACCCTCGACAATGCGACATTGTGTATAAAGGCCATTGATATTAATATATTGCGTATATAAAGACCCTTGGCAATGCGACATTGGTTATAAAGGCCATTGATACCAATACATTGCGTATATAAAGACCCTTGGCAATGCGACATTGGTTATAAAGGCCATTGATACCAATACATTGCGTGTATAAAGACCCTCGGCAATGCGACATTGGTTATAAAGGCCATTGATACCAATACATTGCGTGTATAAAGACCATCGACAATGCGACATTGGGTATAAAGGCCATTGATACCAATACATTGCGTACATAAAGACTCTCGACAATGCGACATTGGGTAAAAAGGCCATTTATACCAATACATTGCGTACATAAAGACCCTTGGCAATGCGACTTTGGGAATAAAGGCCATCGGTAACAATACATTGCGTATATAAAGACCCTCGACAACGCGACATTGGGTATAAAAACCATTGATATCAATACATTGCGTATATAAAGACCCTCGACAATGCAACATTGGGTATAAAAACCATTGATACCAATACATTGCGTATATAATGACCCTCGACAACGCGACATTGGGTATAAAGGCCATTGATACCAATACATTGCTTATATAAAGACCCTCGACAATGCGACATTAGGTATAAAGGCCGTTGGTATAAATACATTGCGTATATAAAGACCCTCGACAATGCGACATTAGGTATAAAGGCCATTGATACCAATACATTGCGTATATAAAGACCCTCGACAACGCGACATTGGGTATAAAGACCATTGATACCAATACATTGCGTATATAAAGACCCTCGACAATGCGACATTGTGTGGCCATTGATACCAATACATTGCGTGTATAAAGACCATCGACAATGCGACATTGGGTATAAAGGCCATTGAAACCAATACATTGCGTACATAAAGACCATCGACAACGCGACATTGGGTATAAAGGCCATTGATACCAATACATTGCGTACATAAAGACCCTCGACAACGCGACATTGGGTATAAAGGCCATTGATACCAATACATTGCGTACATAAAGACCCTCGACAATGCGACATTAGGTATAAAGGCCATTGATACCAATACATTGCGTATATAAAGACCCTCGACAATGCGACATTAGGTATAAAGGCCATTGATACCAATACATTGCGTATATGAAGACTCTCGGCAATGCGACATTGGGTATAAAGACCATCGATACCATTAAACGGGGTATATTTAGGCCACTGATGCCTTGACGGATATTAAAGAAAAAGGCTCTTGACACGTTTAATACGGTTTATACAAAGGGCCTTAATATGAAGGTTCTTAATACAGTTACAATGGGTATATAAAGGTCATTGATAACGATATGAAGGGTCTTGACGCGTTACACTGGGTATATAAAGGCCCTAGATACGCTACATATAAACGCGTATATCGCCGTTACACTAGATATATAAAGGCAATTGATACCGTAACACATGATATACAAAGGCAATTGATACCGTTACACATGATATATAATGGCAATTGATACCGTTACACATGATATATAAAGGCCATTCATACCGTTACACCGCGTATATCAGGTCCTTAACAGCGGTACCCTTAGATTAAAGCCATGGAAATTGTTACACTTGCTGGGTATAAAAAGGTTATTGAATCGTTATGCTGGATGTGTAAAGGCCATGGAATGGTGTATTCTGGGTTTTTAACAAAGGCTATTAACACTTTGCAATGGTTATATAAAGGTTCTTGATTCCGTTACACTTGGTATATTATGGTTTTAAAAGACCCTCGACACGTAACACTGTGTGTATAAAGGTTTAAAAGTCATTCTCGGTATTTAAAGTACCTATTAACCTTGCACTGAATATATAAAGGTCATTGATATCGCCGCACTGGGTATGTAAAAGCTTTCTATACAGCTCCACTGGATGTATAAAGGCCATTTATACGGTAACATCAGGTATATAAAGCCATTTATACCGTAACAATGGTTTATTAAGGTTTTTGATACCATGACACTGGGTACATAAATGCCCTTGACACGTAACCTTGTGTAAATAAATGCCCCAATCAACTATTATTACTGAGGTCCTATACATCGTCACAAAGATATAAAAAGCCCATCATACCTTCCCACTTAGTGTATAAAGGCCTTCGATACCGTAGACTTGGTAAATAAAGGCCATTGACATTCATCACGTGTTATGTAAAGGTCACTGATACCATTAAACTAGGTATATAAAAGCCATCCATACCGTTACACTGGACATAAAAAGGCCTTTGATAATATAACACTGAGTACATAAAGGTCCTTGACATGTAAACATTGGTATATAAAGGTCATTGATACCATAAAACTATATAGGTTCATGCTCTTAAAACGTTATACTGGCTATATAAAGGCCCTCTCCACATTTCTCTGAATATCATCAATGATTTCATAAAGATCTTTGATATCGAGACACAAGGTATATACATGTCCTTGGTACCATTACACTGGAATATAAAGGTCTTTGACACTTGGTGGAACCCCTTTACTCATTATACTGTGTATATAAAGATCCTTGATATTGATGGTCTGGGTACATAGAGGTCAATAGCACGTTTCACTGGGCAAAAAAGGTTATTGTTACCGTAACACTGAAAATCAAAGGTTCTTGTTACTGTTACACTGGGTTTAAAAAGGCCCTTGAAACCGTAACACTGAGTGTTTTAAGGTCCTTTATACACTTAATATTGATATATAAATACATACTGTTACACAGGGTATATACAAGCCCTAAATACCGTTACATTTGGTATAGAAAGGCATTAATGTCGTTACATTCGGTATGCAAGGGCATTGATGCCGTAACACTGGGCATTTTAAGGCCATTGATACCGTAAAACTTGATATATAAAGGCCATTGATACCATTAAATTAAAACCGGTGATTAATTTGCAAAATTACTTGAAAGCATACTCTAAGAATTGTCTTTGGTATGTGATATAATTTGTGAATACTAAACGATATAAAGGTCAGATAAAACATTTAAATAAGTGGAATAAAAACTCAAGATCTATAAGTCACGCTTGGGTCGCAATGTAAAAAAACTCACCATTTACTAATGATGAATATTATTTGATAGTTTTTATAATTGCGATTATGTTCAACAGATAAATGTGGACCCGGAGAGATCAATACTGAGAACGGATGCGTTAAATGTCCAATAGATACTTATCAAACAATAGATCACCCTTATTCAAGCATCGAGTGCCAACTATGTCAGAAGGATGGCATATTTGAAACCGGAACCATAGCTGCAGGTGTGTCTAATAGCGACGAGTGTAAACGTAAGTATTTTTTAAATATCAAAAGGAAATAGCGTTCAATTTTGAATTAGGACTTGAATGACGGCATATAGAAATCCTGCTGTTTGTCTGTCCGTCCGTCTGTATCTACGGTTTCCGATCAATTAAATGAAAAGGGTAAGGTAAAAGGACTTTGATATAGTAGGTCAAGTGTATGTGGTTAGTGGTCAAAGCCAATGATCAGGGTGTCCTTACGATTAAGGTTAATTTCCGATCAATATGTGAAGGACATTCGGGCTCAGGGATCTCAAAATTGGTATGTATGAGGTCAGTAGGTCATAGGTTATGGTCGTGGTGGCATTGAGCTTAAAGTCCGTTTACGATCGATAACCGGAGAGCACTTTTGCCAATGGACCTTAAATGCGTAGGCAGGTTGGTCTTTTCCAATAAATTAACCTTATGATTGTGGGGATAGTAGGTGAAAAGTCGAGGCTGAGAGACATCGAGCTGAAACTCACTTCTCGATCTATAATTCAAAGACATGGTAGGCAAGTTGTTCATAAACAGATGATCCGTATTTCTTTAAGATCAGAACAAAATGAGATGTAATTAAAACATGTTCACATACATACATGTTCAATAATGCCCATCAGTCCCAACTCAAATAGAACAGGCACACATTGACATCCACACCATCTTTCAGTAACGTATAATTTTTGCGTCCATACTTCGTCCTTTACACTTGTTAGTTGTTTATGTTTCTAAACTACACGAGACGGTATCAAAAATATGTTGAGGGCTCAAACTTAAAATCAAAATATTACCGCATTACAGTTTCAGATACGAGGTTATCAATCTCTTTTATCACTTTTACATAACAAATAAAAAGATCGCTGACAGCGTCGGCCAGGGATATTAAAACTTATCTACATATACAATTATATAATGTACAAATATCAACTTGTCATTAATATTATATATTGTATATAGTTATATCACCATTTCTTGTCGAAAGTGCCAAATGTTGCCTGGTAAGCGCACTCGCCCCTTACCAAGGTCACCGGGTTCGATTCCCGGCCTAGGCTCATTTGAGCTCTTTCGGTTGTCACCTAGCCGAAAAAGTGGGTTTTCTCTGGATTCTCGTGTTTTCCCCACAACAAAAGACCCCACTCTCGCACAACAGTGACATTGCTTTCGTTATAGTGGCATAATACTGCCGTAAGATAATCTGATAGCGTCCGCGAATTGTTTCGTGTTAACTACTTAATTTTCGCGAGAATTATCTAGCTATCTGGTTAATATTAGCGATACTTATTTGGTGAGATAAATGTCATAGGACTAAACAGACTTGAAATTGCCAAGACTGCCACCCATAACCCCTTTTTAGCTATACGACACTAACAGGTTAACTCGATACGGTTTGGGAATTTCACTTAATAAGTAATATAATAACTAGTTAACTTAATAAGATTCGTGTTACAACTTATCTATAAATATATTTCTATAACTCGTTATCTACTTATTATTTGCGAATTTCACTTAGTAAGCGGTAACACGAATCTTTGTTAACCAGTTAATATGTTACTTACTAAGTGGAATTCGCAAATCATAACTGCAGCACCTGTTAGCGCCTGAATCTTGAATGCATTTATAGGTAACTGGTAACATGCCAGTTGTATGCTTCCATGATTAATAAATATATTGTCTCCATCATCGTTGTAAAACATAAAGTTTAAACTAAACTGCCACCTATTTCAATAGCAAGATTCGATCTAATTAAAGCCTCTACCAAATTAATAAATTTTCATTTTAGCCTTCTGTTCATCTGGGTACATTATCAACGCCGAATCCACTGGTTGTGATCCGTGTTCGCGAGGATTATACAAAAACAACGAGGACAGCCGATTCTCTGCTGAGTGTAATGGGTGTCCTGTGGGTACCACAACAGAAGACATGGCATCTACACATGTTGACAACTGTAGCATACGTAAGATAACATTTCTATTTACCAAAAATACACGAATTATTCATCCTACAATTATTTGTTTTGTTTGCAGAAATAGACAACAAATTAGTTATGATTTGCGTTATTCGAATTGAAGCTTTCATTTATTCACATCATTCTATCAACATAGGCTAAAAGTGGTGTAGTGTTTATGTGTGTGCCTCTCACAAAAGAGGTTGTCTTTTCGATCCCAACCACATATATCTACTCAGGGTCTTTCAAATAAACACCAGTGCTGGTTTCTACCAAGGATGCAGAATCGAGCGTGATTTTTATAAGACGTTGACTTTCGTCACAGTCGAATCAAGGAAAATTAATAGTTTAAAGTAATAAACAGACCAAAACTAAAATCTACTCAATCATGACATAAAAAAACAACATTTATCGTCAATACTAAAAATAATAATAATAATAATAATAATAATAATAATAATAATAATTATTATTATTATTATTATTATTATTATTATTATTATTATTATTATTATTATAGTAATAAATAATAATAATAATAATAATAATAATAATAATAATAATAATAATAATAATAATAATAATGATAATAATAATAATAAAAATAATAATGATAGAAATAAGTCAATGTATAATTTCATATTGCATACAGCCGGATGAACACCTATAACCCGAAATCGTAGGGACTCAAACATTTCGAAATAGCGATATTTCGGATTAACAATTTTCATATTTTGGTTTAGGTGATCTTTTGTTTACATGTTTGTTGAATTATTGTTTAATAACTCACACATATTTAGTTATCATACTTCTTTATTCTTTATCAAAACGTCATTAAACATTTAAAACAAAATGACAGCACATGTATGTATATCGTATCTACCCGGGTTGGTTACCGAGCCCTTCTCCGGATTGTTCGGAAGTGGGTCGAGTGAACAATGCGGTGTTCGAATCTGATGAGACATTTTCGAATGGTATAAATAACCCAAATGAATCGCTCATTTTCTGACATCGATGTTTGTAACATACGCGTTCTCAATGTCATTCTTTAACAAGCTCTAATTATACATTGACTTATTACTATCATTATTATTTTTATTATTATTATTATCATTATTATTATTATTATTATTATTATTATTATTATTAATAATGATAATAATAATAATAAAAATAATAATGAAAATAATAATGATAGTAATAAGTCAATGTATAGATAACATTTGTCCATTGTCACCTCAATCCGATGCCCAAGTGGATTCGCAGTATGGTGTGACAAACTGTGAGATGATCGAGTTCGAAATAAGGATTGATAAAATGGTGCGAAATACCAAAATTGGGACCGTAATTTTTACCTCGAAATATTATTTCTGAATAGCGATTTCGTATTATAGATTAAAAATTGAGTTAAACAAAAAATGAGTAAAATCGGGACCGAAAATTAATTTCGAAATAGCGATAATTTCGGATAAACGGTTTTCGGAAAAGCGGTGTTCAACTGCTTTTTTTCTTAAAGTTCATAAAATAATTTCAAAGTTATTACCCATGTCACAGTTACTCGTGTCCATTGCAATAATATCTTCCAAGGTATATTTTCTCTCCGAACTAGGAACGTAATCGTCTAGGGTACTCCTAAAGGTTCCTCTCGCACATCGGATACATTCCTCGAGTTTTTCGAGAAAAATCAGGCCGGCAGTCCTGTACATACTTCACATTACGGAAATCGTTTTAAGGTTGTACTCTATAGAAATTGTTCCCTAACACGAAGTTGGACATGTTTTTTTTATATTGAAGTTGCAAAACACAACTTGCATTGTTTCATTTTACCAGTTTTAGATTATTCATGTGTTTTGCGACCTCTATATTAAACGGTCTTCACATAATACAGTCCGACAACCGACAGTAAAATTAGATTTTCAAATATTACGAATGGGTGAAGGAACACTGAATTGACCCTAAATCATGCCAAAAATTTGAAGAAAAACAGTATTGTGATATCCTTAGTGTCGTTATCAGATTGGTCATCGGCGCCTTAAATCTTGGCCATAACTCATCAATAAAACACAATAGACAAGCGTTCGCTCGGTGTACTCTTGTTTATTCTAGCATTGCGAATATCACAGGTAGTACGTGAGAGACTCAGTCGCTCTGAGTCTGAACACTTCTTTTACAAATAACAAACACCTTTGCCGGGGCAGGACATGCGATTTATTGCTTGAAACAGCGTGAGCAGTTCACTGGTATAATACGTACAACATCGTTACAATAATATACATCTGATCAAATCGTTTTCTACGAACTATTTGCTTACAATTAAAGCGTTCTGTTAAACAACAAACTATATGAAAAGATATCATGGGTCAGATTAAAAACCAGAGATAAACTTCGCCCCAACAATAGAGTGTAAAATGCTCTGGAAAACTGTTCCCACTATATCTTAAGACTTGCGAAATAATATACTTAACATACCACATACAATATGCGAGTATTATTGTGTCATGCTTTAAGACAACATTGCCATATATCTGTACATTTCTCTTACAAAATCATATCTAATATTGTAAAACAACATAAAATTTGAACCTGATTGCCTGAAAAGTTGACCGTTCAGATCGCTGTCGAGCATAGAACTAATCGCCACGACCATTATCCCGCCTAAACCGCCGACCAATAGCCATTGGTCACCTGACTTTTACACCCGATTAAACCGCGCACTAATATTTGCGCGCCAAAATGTTAAGACAAAAGTTCTGCGCTATACTACGTAACGCACAGAACTAGTAAATATGTTTTCGTACACCAGAGTGATGATGCTATGCGTACCACAGATTTGATTTATCATTATTAAAGCTCTGGTGAATGCGAATGCGCTAAATAAGGATTGCGTGTTTTATTGTGAGATGAGCCGCGCTCAGATATATAAATCATCGTAGTTTCTGCCTTGAAAAAGTAGAGATATATACACTTTTTTACATTTTAATTGATACATTTGCAAGTGTTAATATACTTTTTAATATCAACTGTATTACAAATAAACACACATTTGTTTTTCAAAGACACAAAACATGCCATAAATTAATTTATCAAATGTGATATAGCGTATTGTCCGTCGGGTCGGATGATTAACGCTGACTTTAAAGGCTGCATACCGTGTCCTATTGGGATGTACAAGGACAATACATTGGATATTTTTTCGTCTGAATGCACGCCATGCCCAGACGGTTCAGCAACACAAAATGTCGGAGCTACCCAAGCTAGCCAATGCACCAGTCGTAAGTGAATGTTATGGCCATTCTTTAACATGATTCATTGTGTTATCGTATCCATCAACTTAAGAATAATGTAGTTAAATTCATTACATTTGTTGACAAATAAAAGCCATCATTAAAATAGTACATAGATTATCACTCTTCAATATATCATTATTTTATGGATAACATAAACTGTTGCAATCTGATTTTTGAATTGCGTATTAATAAAACATGTTTAATCTATAACATAAAATATATAGAATGTGATTCCCTAGTGTCTCAAATAAGTAAATGTCATTGTTGTTGTCGTTGTTGTTGTTAATGTTTTGTTGTTAATGTTATTGCTGTTTTTGTTTTTGTTGTTGTTGTTGTTGTAGCAGTTTTCACTTGTTTCATGTAAATAGTTAACTGTATGTTTAATAATGAAATTCATCATGATGCATGGACGAAATGAGCCATTTTACCGAAATATATGAAAGATGATCATTTAAACATTCCGCAAAATGCATCTAAAATAGGTATATTTTGTTTAAGAAATACAACTTCTCAATGTTATGAATCAAATAACATTGTTCATCGCTATAGTCTAAAACTTTATTCTTAAACTATTGTGGTTTCAGAGGAAGAGCAAAGCAGCCTTGCTGTTATCATAGGTACTTCCGTCGCTGGTGGATTATTGCTGATGGTTGTCGTGGCCTTCTTGATTTACCGGTATGTAGGGTATATGAATACACCGGTTAGTAAATAATGACATTGTGTCTCAGCTTATTTTTGGATAGTAGATGATGTATGAATAATATTGTATATATTCATGTTAAATTGTATGACATAAATCCATATTTCTATGGACAAAACATAGTAAACATAGCAAAAACAACACGGTTACTGAAACATTACCCACCTCTGCCGTTATTGATAAGCAAATACACTAATTTATAATGTTTTGTATTTAGCCTGTTCGGAATTCATGACATTAAGAAGGTTATTTCATATGAGTCCCAATTTGGACTGTTATCAAAGGTGCTTCTGTTGCTGGTGAAATAATGTGTGTTATTGCCCTGGCCTTCTTAATTTACCGGTTTGTATGGAACGGGATCAAATGTGATGTTAAAAACAGTGGACAAAATATCCACCGATATGTGTCAATTATTCATGCCATTTTATCAGTGAACCTTTATAACGAGTTCCGAATCAAGACTTGTAAGTGTACATCAAGGATATATTGATAGCATTGAATTTCAGACGCAGAAAAAGGAACGAGAAGTTACCGGAAGAAGGACGTTCCGACAGGACTGATACTTCTAATTCAATGAACGTCTATGATCTACCGCAGGGTATGATTATATTTTAACGCGATTAAACGTGGTTTTTTTTATTTATAAACGTTCATCTTTACATTGTAAGTTGATAAATTGTGATTGAAATCTAGAAAAGTACAAACTAAATCTTCTTATAACAGCAGCGGCCTTGATTTGATTGAGACTGCCTATGCATCACGTTATTATATTGATATATCCTGAACAACTAAAATATAGATAACTACACCGTATGACTATTTTAAAATTGTTGCAGACGGAGAAAATGACATACCGACTAGAAAAAATGAATATGACGTCATACCTGCCGACGTAAACGTTTATATGACAGTTACCGAAGATGCTCAAACAAGTACTGGAACGAACGAAAGCGGTATACATGTTCAAAATACTGATACTTCCACTTCAGAAAGAAATATCTACTCTGAACTAGACGTGAACAGTTTAAATGACAAAGACAAAGATTATCTTCGTCAGTACTCGCATGATTCCCATGGGTATCTGGCTCCAATACAACATGGGAACATATCCCACAACAGAAACGAAGAAGGGCGCAATAGTACATCATTTTTGTAAATAAGTGTAGTTCCATCACTATACAAATGAGACCAAGGCTGTCAAAATGGATGGTATGCTGCTTTTGAAAATAGCGTTCATGAAATTGACTATATTACATGGCTTGTATGTATCATAATTCTATTTCGTCTGATATAATGGGTGATGAGCAGTATGCAGAGTTTATACTATGTTTCCAAAGAAGCATAAACGGTTGTCCATAATAATGGAATACATTAAATAAGTAAAATAACACAAATGTATATATATATCATAACATGACATATACCTAAAGTATTTAGTATTTTACCTTAAGTATTTTATTATAATCCCGTAGAATGTTTCATAAACTTTAATAAACATAATCCAGTTTTAACAATCGATACCCCTCAATCAATTATATACACTATTCTAGCACACCGGATTTCCGGTAAATTCAGCCGTGCTGGAAAACTCCATCGGGCAACCCACCATGCCACATGAGTCACGCGCTGTGACGTAATACTTTCAATTTATTTGATGTTATGTTATGGTTTTATCATCATGTGAAGCAAAAACAGCATCAAATTATGCGTCTGCAGATGGTAAATCTTAATGGAGACACCTCCACTCAAGAAAGCACCTGCCACAAAGTGTTCTATTTCGAAGGTACGAATAAGCATCTTCATCTACAGGTTACATAGTCTCAGGTAAACTCTACTGTTTTGCAATGATGTATCTAAATCCAGTTTAGGGTTGCCAACATCCAGTATATATCTGTATGACACAAGACTCTAATTTAGAATCACTCTTGAAAGATGATAACTGTAGTGTTTGGGGGTAAAATCAGTTGCCCAGTTATCTCAGTTTGTTAGAACGCCTTGCTAGTGATCCGGCGGCCGTGGGTCCCAGCGTCATACAGGTCGCGCTTTAACTCTCAGGTTAATTTTAGAACCCACCATTCAGGGATTGACAGTCATCATACCGTTTACTAAAATTACAGGACATGTTCTTTATTTACATTCAGATCAGGAAGTACCTAAACCACAAGACTGTTGGTATTTTTAAATTATCTGATACGACCGACCTTTAGCTTTCATTACCTGACTAAGTAATCCGATGGGTATACTTCTCATTAGAAAATAGTATTGAGATGGACAAAATGACTAAGCGAAGCCTACTCAGGACAGAAAACCGAGCCTACTAAAGCTGGCACAAGAAACACACGAATACATGTTTTTGCCGGGATTTTGTAATTATCTTATAATATTTGTAAATCGCTTAGGAAGAACAGTTGAAACCAGATGGAAATAATAACAACATAAACAAAAGAATATATACATATTAAATGACTAATTTGAACTAAAACATTTCTAAGCCGGCTCAGCACAGTTGGTAAAACATTAGCCAACCAATACAAATGTGACGTGTTCGTATCAGTGAAGTTGAGTACGTACTTGTTGCGTAGTCTGACAGGTCTTGTAGTGACTGCGACTTAAGCCTTTAAATAACTGTAAATGTTCGAGTTGACGCTATCCCCACCTACACTTGTAAAGTATTGTGGCAATTAAATTTTTTAACATCATTAGGCCACAATTTGATCACTTGTCCATCGGATTGCCGCACCTAAATGTCGAAAACCATTTTTTTGCGCCCGCACATATTTATTGCGCGGATTTTATTTTGTTTTCCGAAATTCCCCTAATTCCCCTATTTCCTGAATTTATTTTGCCTAGAATTAAACCCCGCAAAGTCGACTTCCCTTTTTTTAAAAATACCTCAATGCTATACATTATTCGCGAGCAAACTTTTAGAGAATATCTATCCTCGTTTCCGGACGAAATCCAGTCCGGGTAAACGCAAAAAGCTGATATTTGTTCACAGTTTTTTTTGTCGCGAATATTTTACCGGAAGCATCTTAAATAATAATTTCCGGTATTAATTGTCAGTTTAGTTTCAGTTTTCGTAATGTAATATATACGTTTTTCGTGAAAATGAGTATCCTAGTCAATGACATTTAGTAAACAACAGCAAATTCGCAGCGTCGAAGGAAATAATAATTTGTATATTGTTATCACAATTTGGTGCTAAAGAATAACTAAATCAGATTGTGAGTGCACAACTAATCTTCAAATAAATAGACACTTTAGTAACAACCATTTTAACATGTTTTTGTGAGTTATTGTTTTTTTTAATTCCAGGCTCTTCGTAGTGTTCATATAATCATGAGTGTTGGTTTAAACAGTATTTATTTCAAAATAACATTATAGTGATATACACAGTTAATAGCATACTCAATATTAAATGGTTGTCGGAGGTAGTGATACATGGAAGGTATACAAATGAAATATGCACAAAACAAAATAATTTGACAGAATTGAGAAGGAAGCTATGGTAGCTTATACTATGCCTCGCTTCTGTCACCTTTTCAAGCTGCTTGAAATGGTGTAAATGGTGTAATTATTTGTATATTTATGTTATCGTTATAATTTGATGGATAGTGTGAAAGATGAACGTCAAAAAATAAAGAAGTAAGTGGTAAAATGCGCATGGGGTATGAAAGAGAGTAGTGTAAAGAGCAGGAAGAGGGGAGGACATGAATATATCAGGTCAGTTGTAGAGTCGAGGTTGTTCTAATTTATCTTAAGAAGATTGAAAACGTTTAGTTTGGCGAATGTAGTGTTGAACGTGATTAAATATCGTTGAGTTTGTATGGTCCGTGACATTTTTGGATCCAAACAATAGAACTTGAAGTGACATAGGCCTTATAACAGGCAGTTGATCGAATAGGTGATGCCTTTGTGCATGATATAAGGGACAGGTGAAAAAGAAATGGTAGGTGTCCTCAATTTCACCACATTGGCAATTTGGGCTATTGATAATGTTTTTAGAGAACAAATGTTCATTAAGATTACTACAGTGCTTCCGCAGCCTTGCATGAGTGACACTCAATTTGCGTTCACCCTCATAGTAGAATTAAAGAACTGTTTGATTATTTTTGTTAAGGTTAAACTTGAAGGAGGGCAAAGATGGAGAGGAACGAACTGTTTCCGGAAGTGCATTCCACGACGATATTGCAGTTGGTAGAAGTGAATTCGATAACAGTTGAGTTTTACAAGTAATATTACGAAGGTTAACAGAATTCCGAAGATTGTAGGAGGTTGTATCACCAACTCGGGACGGAAATAGTGAAGTAAGTTAGGCAGCTGTAAGGAGATGAAACATCTTGTAAAAGAGTGTGAGTTTATCTTTCCTTCTTCTCTCCTTCAGAGTTCAAGTCCTGTTTCAATATAAAGATCAGAAATGGAAACGAGTCGTGTTGCCCCGTAGATGATTCGCGCTGCCTCATGCTGAACCTTCTCTGGATCTTCTTCATCAGCTTTCGTAAGATTGTCTCAAACAACATCGACATATTCTAAAAGTGGTCCAATAAATGTTTTTTATAGTACTTCTAGCGATTTGCGATCAAGGACGTATTCGAATTATCGCATAAGGAAGATACGTTGCCAGGCCTTGGTTTTTACGGACTGAATATGTTCATGCCATGAGCAGTTATTGGATAGTGTGACACAAAGATGTTTATGAGAAGTAACTTCCACTATTTGAACATTATCCATAAAAATGGGTGGATGTGCCTGTCTGTTTGTTTTTCGAGAGATAAGAAGTGATTCAGTTTTCGCCGGGTTGAATGATACAAGCCACCTTTCTGCCCACATATGGATCTTTTCCATATCATCATTTAATTGCTGAGCAGCAAACAAGGGGTCATCAATGATATACATGGTAGTATCATCTGAAAAAAGACGTATGTGTGAATTTATTTCACGAACGATATCATTTATGTAGACAAGAAAGAGTAAGGGCCCAAGGATTGAACCTTGCGGAACTCCGGTAGATATTGAAACCGTATCAGACATAGTACCAGACATGACAACGCACTGTTTTCCATCACTGAGATAATCAATAAGCCATTATAATAGGGGACCAGAAATACCACTTTACCTAAGTTTGAAAATTAGGGCTTCATGCCATACGCGATGAAAGGCTTTTGAGATGTCATAGAATACTGCTCGTACTTCTTGACCTTCATATAGAACGAAGCAGAATGAGTGATAAAAAGATACAAGCTGATTAACAGTAGAGTCCTTAGGAACAAAACCTGATTGAAATGGTGAAATGAAGTCGCTTTGACGGAAGAAATGGAACATGTATTTATGCAAAATTCTTTATAAAACCTTACTTATAACACTCAACAGGGATATTTGAAGGTAATTACAGACGTTTTGGGGATCTGACTTCTTAACAATCGCGCATACATGAGCCAGTTTCCACTGGCTAGGTACGTTACCAGAACGAATAGAGTAATTAAAAAGGTCTCGAAGGGGCTGCGAAATTTCGGTTGCTATCTCCCTTAGAACATAGCTGTTTAGAGAGTCCGGTCCTGTTGCTTTACCAGTCTTCAGAATCTTTATTGAGTCAAGAACATGTTGATTGGAAATATCGAAATCTTGCATGGAAAGGGGATCAGAGACAATGGATAGAGGTATGTAAGGTAAAGTAAGAAGGATCTATGATTGGAAAAAGTTGTCCAAAAGATTTGCCATGTCAATGTTTGATTCGTAGACGGTACCGTTGTGGATGAGAGGGGGAATGTGCTGGGATGTCGACGTAGGACTAGTAAACTATTTAATGGTTTTCCAAAAGTCTGTTGAGGAGATTGTCTCGTAGTATCGAAGCAAGATTTTCATAATGTGTTTGCTTGGCAGTTCCTATAATATGGTTGACATGATTGCGTATCATCATCATAAGTGTTATGAACAGATAAAAAAGTAGGACTAACTTGTAAATGTTTTAGGAATAATCTGTATTTACCCAATTAATATATTATAACATCAGTAAAGGCAGAACATTAAACCTTTTATAAGTAAAATGAATGTTTTATTTGCTCATTTTTGGTCTTATCGCAGTTGGCTTCTTAACTGAAAAGACAAAGGCAGTAAAATAATTTATAAAAAGCCACTCGTCGATTAGTAGTAAAGGTACTAGACATCAGATGGTTCAAATATCGGTAAATACAGAATTTCCTTAGAACAAGCCTAGAATTGTTAATGCGAGCTATTTAGAGGCCGATAATACATCATTTTGTATCATAAAATGATTAACGCAACACTCATGTTGCTGTCTTATCTGAGTTTCCCCGTTTAAGATGGCGCATAATGGTTTTCCAGTTTAAATCATATCTGTTTATGAGTACAGACGCTATTTTTAAACTTATTGGGATGTACGTGGTAGATAACCTCAGTAAATTTAGAATTTGAAAAATGCGCAAAAACTCCGAAAGATGCATGTGTCAAAAGCGATGTAATACATCAGTAAATAAGATTATGTGCGTTGTATACAGCGATGTCAATTTTATGTACGTTTTTGACAATTTTCTTTTTTTCTTGCTAATGTATTATATGATTTCTAGTCCGTTTTAAGTTTTTTGTTTGTTCGTCGTGCATTCAGGCATTGAAACAATGGCGGCCGTCATGTTATCCTTTGTCATGGCGAGGTCTTAAAACGGAAACATCGTTATTCCACCAACTGCACTTTCTATTATGACCGATGCCACATTTGCAAATCTGTTTGATACTGCTTCAATACTATTGTCCAACGATGCAATAAAAAGTAGCATTTTTATTTAAATGTTAATTTAATTTCTAATGTTCTGGCATGTCAACGTCACAATAATTTTGTCATGGGCTTCAAGAGGTTCAAATTTAGACCTGACCCAATATTTGGAAAGGCTTAAATGATGAATTATGATGAATACAAAAGTTGTTCTTTTTAGTCTTCAAATAACTGCACGTTACTGTCAGTCTTGGCAATACAATGTATTCTGAAACTGACATTCACCAATTACAAAGCACCATTTCAATTGATATTTCAACTGCTTGCTGTAGATTTGTAAAATCAGTTGACAGAAGAAGATTTTGAAGGCAGATTAAGCCATTGAAAGAGTTTATTAAAGTTATATATTCATTCTGTCACTTGAGCCTTAAAACTTAAAACAGACCCAAACAAATTAAAGGCATGTAAACGTTTACTAAACATGTTTAAAAAGATTTCAAATAGCATACATGTATATTGAAGCAGTTCAAATACAAACTTACTTAAAGCGGTGTAAACTAAGGAAAGTTGAATTTAGAATCTTATATGTCAATGGATACTTGATTAAGTAAGGACGATACACTTGTGCGTATTATAAAAACATTTATCCTATTTTATCTACTTTATAGCGAGTTCATCAAATGAATAAAATCGATTTTTCGCTATTCATTTAGAAGGACTTAAGTGTTTGCTTGATTCAGTTAGCCCACAGACAGTTTTTCAGCGATATGTCTTTCTTTAAATCATATTATTAATAATAAATGAAATTCAATCAGTTCTGTTACTTAAAACTTACTGCACCCCTAATTTACGCCAAGTTTAATTGCAGATTTGAAAATTGAAAATTTAAAGTGACACTCTTATTCAAAATCAATACATACACATGCAACAAACATCTATTTTAACTGATAAAACTTTGACTACTTGCTAAATTATGCGTTTATGAAAACTATTAATTACTGAAAACAATATTGTAGCCGTGTGTTTAAAAGCTGAAAACGCAAAAATATTAAATGATTGGTGAATGCTAAAAGATTTACTGTGATCTACTATAGTCTTATAACGTAGAAATACCATGTTTTATGCACATTTCTTAAAAATTAAACTCGGTATCCTTTGATTTTGACATTTATTCATTCTTTTGGGAATATTAAAACAAAACTTTTGTGTTAAATCTTACGTGGAAAGAAGAGAGAATCTTTAAAGCGGCTTCGTTGTTTGCGTACAAATAGCTCGGCGCCTGCAGATTATCACAACTCCGGTGAAATACACTGACAGGAATATAGCATCAAGCCAGATACGAAATACAACTTTTAATCCTACTGCTGATCAAATGACGATTTAAGGATACCATATGGCAAGATGTACAAGTCAGAAAGCAAGATGTAAATGATAAAATGCACAATATACAAGTGAAAGATGTAAATTTTGCTTAAATACCATTCCATATAATATAACATTTATAACAAAAACAACAACAAAACAATACTATAAATGTATATCATAGAAAATACTTTTTAAACACATGCACTTTTGCCTCGAGGCTAAATCTCGCGATATAAACGGAAGTTATAGTATTATATTGGGTAGAAATTCGATATTCTTAAATACCATTCCATATAATATAACATTTATAACAAAAACAACAACAAAACAATACTATAAATGTATATCATAGAAAATATTTTTTAAACACATGCAATTTTGCCTCGAGGCTAAATCTCGCGATATAAACGGAAGTTATAGTATTCTTTTGGGTAGAAATTCGATATTCTTAAAAGGGAATAGACACCTCAATCGAATATTGCATAATGGGTTTCTGAACATTTAAATTCCTCAATAAGTATATAGTAAAATGTTTATACAATCAGGAAGTATGTAGATGCATATTGTTGAAAAGATAGGAAAATATGTGGACTACTGTCGTAAATCTTGCTCTTTTTCTCGTGAGTATCAAGTTTGCATACTTTATTATTTTAAGTATTTTTTCTTTACACGTTTTACAACATATCGTGAGTACATGTATTTTATGTTTGAGTTTTCTATACACGATATTTGAAATATTCGGTATGCACGAGAGTGGAGCTATGTACAGAAACCAGAAAATAAGCTATAATCGGAACACAGACATCTCTAATTGATTAAAAAGACAAATGTTCCTGCTTATGCATTCGGAGTGAAGGAAGAGGGGTTCCACTTTTCTGTTTTGCGAATTCTGTCTTGAAATATCTCCAGCGCACCGCCTTTGTCACCTTGTTGTGAGATACTTGTTATGGAAACGTAACAGAGAAACGTGCTCAATTGTTGACTCGAAATTAATATTCGCGGGGCCATTTATTACTTTCACTTAATTTCACTATGTTTTCAACAAACCATAACTCACTTTCTAGGTCTGGTTTGATAATTCCTAACACAACCAAAAATTCAAACACTTGTTACAACAACATACGAATCATTATTCTGAAACAATGCATAACGGATATTATCAATGCCTGGATTAAGAATGCTAGGTAAATTTGGAATGATACATTGCTTTCAAAGCACAACTAAACCTAAGCATGTAGCTTAAACATTGTTTCCCATACACTTAGGAAACTTCATATCTTGCTGAACAGTCTTATAACACAATTAAATCTATAGGGACAAGCCTGGTAGCCCAACATTTTACGAACACCCAAAACACGACATCTAACCATACATGTGTACACTTATGTGGCGTTCAGGGGTATTCATCACGTCTGCGATAGTTATAGTTTTTGAACTATAACATTTATTTATTTTAGAAGGTAATACACCACAAGATAAAAGGAAGTTAAAAGAGTAAACATTTACATTATCGGCCTAGAAGACGTATATTCACACTGCATAACCATTTGCATTAAAATGAATTTTGCAAAAATGAACTTAGCCAGTTAATATTATCTTTTGAAAAAAAATCTGAAAAACTCTGATTTGTATTCCTTCGTCTGCAGATGGATTTGGGATCTCTAATTATTGGTGTACTTGGGGTTCACCTATAAGTTAATTATCATTTGTTTTATTTAAGTTTTCTCAAGTTAATGCATACTTTGATTTGTAAATACTAAGATTTACCTTTTACGTTTTTACTTTACTCTGGACTGTTGGGATAAGAGTGAGGTTTGTGCACGTCAACTGGTTTAAACCCCCTGTAAATTCACATTTTACTGATAGTTCCAAGGTGGTACCTAACAATCCTTGATAAACACACCTAGTTTTTATCCCCCGCCAAATCGAAGGTTTCGGGAGAGGGAAATTGTTTTGGCGTTGTCCGTCCGTCCGTCCTTCAGTCCGTTCGGAACCATATTTTGGTAGGCATTGATCACAAAATGTTTAAACTTGGTCAAAATGTTTCCCTTGATCAAATTCTGACCACTTGTAAAAATGGGTCACATGGGGTAAAAAACTAGGTCACTAAATGTCAAATCTTAGAAAAATATTTGGAACAAACTAGAGACATTATACATGGTCAAATATTCATGAAACTTAATCAAAATGTTTCCCTTGATAAACTCTTGGACGTATATAAAACTGGGTAACAAATGATTGAAAATAAGGTCACTAGGTCAAATCATAGAAAAATCTTGTCAGGGTAATGATTGGTCAGATAATTTTCAAACTTGGTCACAATGTACCCTTTGATGAAATATGGACTGCTTGTAAAAGTGGGTCACATGGGTACAAAAACTAGGTCACTAACTCAAATCGTAGAAAAAATCTTTGGAACACATTAGAGGCATTATGTATGGTCTAATTATCATGAAACGTGATCAGAATGTTTTCCTTGATTAACTCTTTGACATGTTTAAAACTGGGTCACGTCTATTTAATATGTTAATATAGGAATATTCCACCTACTTTTCATTTCCAATCCATGAACTTTGCCTAATCAGGCGGGGGATATCAATTCAACGGACTTGCTTGTTTATATGTTTGTATGAGTACAATGTGTTGTTTGAGGAGTTTTGTGCATTTGTTCCATATTTCTTGTTTTTTATTTTTGTTTTCTATGTCTGTTGCGTTTCTTGTTTCCGTAGTTTTTCACATTAAAATTTGAACCAATGGATTAAATTAATATAAGTTTTGTATACGAACGAATACCTATGGCCATGTTGAAACCTAAACGGGAGCATGTCTTATTACAAAAATGCAAAGTACAAGTGGAGATAACTCTGTTACAAAACAAAAAATGTGACCAAGAGCTATGATTTTATAATTATTCAATGTTTCAATAAATTTATTTGAACTATTATAAATGGCATGGACAAAGTTTATGTTTTTTAAAAGAACAAAGGAGTTATAACTATGAAGCAAGGTGCCCCCGAGTTGTAAGGTTACGATTCTAAGAGGATGCACATTGTCATCTATTTGTGTTCAAAGCTAAACGATTCTTTTAAAGATTAACCTCCTTTCTGCTCTATATAGAATATAATAAATTGGGAAATAAATTTAAATAACTAGAGAGGAAAAATTACCACCGAGTTGCAATTCCTGCGCTGTGAACAACTTTACCTTGACATTAAGAAATATTTTGACCTTGAAGTATTTTGTCACAATGGAATACTAAGCAGTTATATATATATTTAAGTCTCATAAACACATTTTGTGGCAAAAACTGATTCACTTACTAAAATGTCTGCAGTTATACGCTGGTACGTTGAAAATGATAAATCTAATCTCTTATTCAAACACTGTAAAATCGAGTGCAACACTATAAACAGATCATTTTCCTGATATCATCGTCGACCAATCAAAACGCTCGTTACATTGAGTACTGCATAAACTATGGGCCTGACCCGCGCTAGCCACCAGTGAGTCGCCAATTATCCAAATATCTGTAAGAACATCATTTAATTAGGTAAGTTAGCTGTACGGATATATGTTTTATAAGAGTCCGAAGTCCACCTCCCCATCCGTTGTATCTCACTATTTGGAACACCATCCAACGCTCACTGTATGGCTCGACCAATGCGGAAACTATGCGATTTGTAATTAGCGTACGATAAATGCACTTTCGTGATGGTTTTGGTGAGGACCCCTGGGAATTGAGCCCGAGTTAGTGGCCGCCAGTTCTGATGGAGGAACAAGAAACCATCACCACATGGGCGTACCGAAATATAATCCAGCATCGACTTTACTGGACAAAGGTTGGCCCTCTCCTTTGGGATCCTCATGGTCATGCTAGTTTTGCATGCCCTGACCGTAACCAATAAGGCTCTGTTGTCGCCTTCGAATACGAGATCGCTCCTGCGAAGTGGATCTGGTGACGTACCCGATAACGCCAGCTCGCTTACTCTAAATAAACCAAAATAAGCCAAGACAAACGCTGCCCTAAATAAGGTTGTCTCAAAATGCGAATAACAAACACTGCCCAAAGCGGTGTGTATATTCGACAATATGGACTGTGTGATTGGGGCCCTGGTGTCGGGCCTTTTGCATGAACGACGACAACCCTCTAGCATCTTCCTAACTACAAATGCGCTACATTGGTCTGCCCAACCATGTAACTGAGGCATAATGTTGCTCAAAACATCTGGCTATGAAGAGAATTATGTGATTAGTAGGTGTTGGCCAGAGAGAAGGCAATTCACATTCCAGCCGAAACATTGTCAAGGCAGCAACTGATCGTCGATAGACGCCAGAGCTGGGACCGGCTCTGATTCTGTATTGGCCCTTGGAGCCAACTCTTTGAACCGCCTGATCTGTAAATGTGATAAAGAGTCACATAATAAGTTTTTTGTACCAGGGAGATGCACAGCTCTGATCACGATATTATGTGCCAAACACTCAAGTGTAATACTTCTTAAAACCACCATTACATGAACTTTTTTGGAGGTCATAGTGTTTATGACCGCCACCACAGATTGATTATCACAATTGAATTGAATTTTCTTGCTTTGCAGCTGGGCGCCCCATAACCTAATGGCCACCAGCATTGGGAATATTTCTAAAAGCGTAATGTCTTTTGTTAACTCCTTCTCGTGCCAACTATCAGGCCACGCATCATAGCACCAGTTGCCCTCAAAATACACACCAAAGCCCAAGCCTTTGCCACCTGCACTGTCCGTGAAAAGTTCAACGTCTGCATTACAGCACCAAAACATAGAAACATAGAAATTCCGTTATACTTGCTGAAGAAAATCAACCACATTTCCAGATCGGCCTTGATTGCCCTTGTAACCCGGAGATGATGATGCGTCTTTGACAATCCACATAAGGAATCTATGAGCCTACGGCAAAAAGGACGACCTGGAAGAATTGCTCTACAGGCGAAATTCAAAGCACCAATGAGCGACTGCATTTCCCGCAACTTTACCCTCGATTTTGCTACAACAGACTCTAATAATGTCCTTAATTTTCTCCAGAGGCATGCGTACAACAAGTTCGTCTGAATCAAGCTCTAAACCCAGAAAACAAAGAACAGTTACTGGACCCTCTGTTTTCTCGTCTGCCAATGGTACCCCCAAATTTGCCATACACTTAACAAATACAGACATCAGATGCTGACATTCGGTAGTATCACATCTGCCCCCACCCAGAAAATCATCAAGGTAATGTAATAAATTCTCACTCGATTCTTTTCTACGCACACACAATTCTAAAAAAGTGGCAAAGGTACTGCAAGAAATGCTACAACCGAATGGCAGGCATTTATCAAAACAAAATTTACCCCCAAAATGGAACCCAAGCAAATCAAAGTCATTTGGGTGAACCGGCAAAAGTCTGAAGGCACTCTTAATATCCATTTTGAAAAGCATTGCCCCTTGTCCGAGACCTTGTATCATTTCAACGGCCTTGTCAAAATTTGTGTACTGGACCAAGCAAAGGGCTGGGTCAATAAAATCGTTAACAGAATTACCAACTGGATAAGACAGATGGTGTATCATCCTGAAGTCTCCTGGGGGTCTTCTTGGGAACCAGTCCAATAGGTGACAAGCGAAGATTCGAAATTGGACTTGAAACAAACGGGCCTGCTACACGACCAGCAGCTACTTCTTTCGCATTTTTTTTCTAAAATTATGCCCCGATTCAAGTTTGCAGACTTAAGGTTAGTTGCAAATGAGGATTGCCTAGGACCGCTGTAATACAAAGTAAAACCAAATGTAAAACCGTCAAGTATGACTTTAGCCTGATCGCTTGGATAACCATGCAGTTCGATTTGTAATTGGTGTATGTGTAATGGGGAGGGTGCTAAGGACAAAATACCTTGAATATACGAACGATTACTACTGACGGTTGTAGGACCCTCGCTGGCCATACACTCGTCCAAAGGTTCTCCTGCCTTGCTGGCCCCTAATCCTGTATTGGGAACGAAAATTATTACTGTTCATGTTTCCCATCTGGTCAAAATTATCTGGACTGGCACCAGTGGTACTGTTGGCGAGGGAACAACCTGACTTGCCATGACGTGGCGACATGCATATAGCACATTTGTGGGCAAATCTACATGGGTTCCAGTGACAGTACCCCCTGTTTAAATCAAGGCAAGAAGGCATTTTAGCATTGCCCAAAGTAGGATTAGATTGTGGTCTATATCTTTGCAGGGGCTGAGGCATTGACATGATCCTCAGCCACAAATCAGGGTTTATCTTATCCCATGGCTGTGGAGACATGGCCTGCCGCAGACGGAACTGATCGTCATAGGTACGCCATGCAAAGCCTGCTTGGCATGCAGCACATTCCCATATAGTGTTCATGTACCCCAATAGTTCCCGTGCTTTATTGGGGGCCTTGCACAGGAAGATGTCCATGAAAACTACAAAGGCTTCTGTCCACTTCTCTATGCTGGTCACTTTGTCTGTGCATGACCGCGCTTTGGACTCCAGGACCCCCTGCTCATTCAACCGAATGACACCGCCCTCATTGTACATAGCTGTGAGCTCAATTGAGCCCTTTAACAAAACAGCAAGATTAACGTATTCATTATTCCAGATCTTATTACAAATCTGGACAGGTATATGTGCAGAAAGTCCATCCCCACCACACTTTAACAGTTCTGGCAGAGCACCAAATGACTCAAATGTATTAGCCCTAAAAGCTTTCTCAAAATCAATAAAAGGACCAATACTATCACCTTGGGCCTCCGTTTCCACTTCGTCCGCGTCCGGTACCAAACGCACCACCTCCGCCACCTCGCCTTCCTTAGTCGGCGGTACCGCCCTTGTCCTTGTTTTCTTTGGAGCGGGCTCAGGGTTAGATTTAACCCGTTTCCGTCCTTTACCCCTGCCTGGCATTTTGAAAAGCTTGCAAAACTAATTTGAGAACTATATTAAATGTAGAAGATAGCCGATTGTTGAAGATTGTTGAAGATTAAATTCGATTAAAAAACCTTTTTTGCGAGAGAACGAAAGTAAATCTAGGAAATTCTGAAACCGGAAGTGAAAGGGAGAAAACTCGTTACTGCATTCGCAACCAACCGGTTCGTCCCCGATTATGAAAATGGCGAATGTTCCCATGCGAAAATAAACGCGATTACGGTACACGACCTAATTGCCATTATTCCTAATTTAAATTTTGTTTGTAAGACTCTTTTTTTATTTTCTATAGGCAATCGGCCCGGGTTGCCGACTCCCAGAGTCTTGTACGCATATAATTATCACTCTGGTGTACGAGATTGTCGTTTAGAGTTTTAAGGTTATGAAATTGTATCTAATAACTCAATATTATCATGATCTATTAAGTTTTTAAGTTGTATTTTAACATTGAACATAAACACTGGTTAATTCTTAAACATAAGCGCGAAATGCATCGCGTAAGTGCAGACACGACTTTTGCGCATGTTTTGTTATCCCAGCCGTGCCCCAAAACGTAGAATACATCTCTGAACCTGAACAGTATATATAAAATGGTGAATCTGATTCAAATGATTATTATGTAAAAAATGTGTCCTTCAAAATGCTAGCTACTTGACTTTTTGAGCCAAATAAATTTGCAACTTTCGTTTCTTGGACAATTTTGAATAACACAGATTTTAAAATAAAACATATTATTCGCAAAACATGAAAACACATATATATAACATTAAAGACCAAGACAAACATTTTTGTATTCACATAAATGCATATAAAATTATTTTGAACAATGATGATTCAAAACATTTTCATATGCAATAAAACAGTCATTACCATTTGGCACCGACGTGCATACATCCAAACAAAAATTAACCGCGCAATAGCTTATATTCTAAAACCATGTCCATCTACTTGAAGCACACTGCATAGCTGAACAATTTTACTGATAATAATCACAAGGACTCTATTGACCTAATATAAATAAGCATGTCAAATGTGTGTATGATTGTCGAACATTCACAACCTCCACCAACTATATCAAACGAAGAAGGTAGAAAATAACAAATCGGGTGCATACATATATAACATATTCAGTGTGTCGTCATTGTCATAAATCAGTTTTTTTTTCTGTTTGATATCTGTTAACATTGAATGGTATGACCACTTCATCCTTTTTATCTACTTTTTACACATGTGGTAATACATTCGCGTACAATATTAATGCAAAACGCTGCAGAAACAAGCTCAGTAGCAAAAAAATTAAACATAAACCCGGTAACAAGCCAACATGGGTAAGAGTTAACACACTTAAAATCTAGTTAAAATGGGTATTATGTATAAATTAAATGACAAGAAGTAAAATTTTAGTGCTTAAGAATGGGCGAAGTGAGTTAAGCAAACAAGCCTTCCTTTATCATTTAGATATAACTTCATGTTATCTTAATGACTAAGAATACATCTTCATTGGCTGACACATTGTTAATGCTAAATCTAACGCAGGGAGTGTGAATCGAATGAGTGGCAGAAGGCGGACCTTTAAAACCCGCGAAACTTAAAATACTTAATGATTGAACCAATACTACATGATTTTCTGTCTGCAATTTCAATGGATGAGAATGTATGTTGTATTATTAGTTAAAGAGAACCTGCTTTACACATTTCTAAAGTTATATCTGCTTAACCTGATTTTTGGGGACTTTTTTGTTCATGACATGTCTTCGAAAATACTAAAGATATTGAAATGCAACTTTAAATAGGGATAGCAATAAATGGCAATACGATCAAGTGGAGTGCACAAGAGACATAATCTTGCTCTGCGCGTGTTTAAGTTAACTCGCCAGAAACTCTCCTAAGCCTAGTAGTTTGTTAAATGAGTGCTTGCTCTGGCCATAGCATGAAAAATACTCAAGGGACTGGAATGAAACTTGAAATATGCTTATTTATCGATAAGGAGAAGTGCAGTACCAGATGTTTTCTGCCCTGCATTTATTGTATTTACCACCCCTGAAACTCTATTTATCTTGAAAGTTTTCGAAAATTAGAGTGTCACTGGGTACTTGTCTGCACAGGATTCAAATGTTACTGATAATGTAGTTATTTGACAATAAGTCATCATAACCTAATAATATACTTTTGAAAATGGGAGTTTATCCGAGCCACATATAGTGAAATATAGAATTATGACAATAAGGTTAGGTGCAATGCATAACAATCATTATCATGATCTGCATATTTATTTAGTTCCCCCCCTCCTTAACCTTATTTTATCAATGATTAAAGCTTGTTCGGGCCATATATTGGGATGTTCTAATGGAATTCATATGCAACGCAGTATATAAAAGTATACAGATGGATGGCAATGACATTATAAAATCTTTTAAAAATTTATTCACTCTTTGATTCAACGTTCCTCTTCTGATATAAGTTTCATTTGCTGATTTTTAATTCATTACTTGGCATTTATTTCAAAATTATATTCCCA
This sequence comes from Mya arenaria, assembly GCF_026914265.1. Lineage (NCBI taxonomy): Eukaryota > Metazoa > Mollusca > Bivalvia > Myida > Myidae > Mya > Mya arenaria. Next base: position 2,013,497 of record NC_069123.1, read on the forward strand.
AACATGCCAATATCTTTTCATGTTATAGTTTTAACTTATGTATAAAAATGCTACATCCATTAGACAATTGGCGTTTGGGGAGCATTCATTGCATCCTCCGATACTATTCAGGATCCCGGGTCGTGTGCACTTAACTATCTACACTACAAAACATGCTAAGTACAAAAACACCCTCATCGGGAAAGGGCGACACGACTAACATGTTATTTTACTTTTAAAAATACTCGAAAATGTCACAGGGGGATTTCCTGGAATCGCATTTTTATAATGAAAGAAATATACGACTACTTAGATAAAGTAAACGTGCACAAGAAAGGAAAAAGTTAAATATTTGTACAGTTATAACTTTTTGTTTCGCTATAGCTCACATTAACTATTGCAGGGTATTATATCAACTTTGTCTCCAGTTCAAGCCGCTGATCATGTCTTTGAAACGTTGGGCGAACTTGAATTCCAATGCCCTCATGGTGAGTATAGCACATTATACTAATATGTTACACTTTTTACTATACAGTTCATTTATATATAACACTTTACACGACACAGTACACTTATACATGAAACTATTTACAGAACATTACAGAATATATGGCATTTTATTCATTCATTACATTACATTTATATGTAGCCTTTTAAACATAAAAAATTGTGTATGGCACTTAATTTATTTTATTACATTTATAAGTGGCACCTTATACAGAACATTAAATTTATTCATGGCACTTTATACAATACAATACAATTATTTGTTATATGCCTATCAATATCCTTTTCCATATCCAACAATGCAAGTACAGCACGCCGTATTGAAATATCCGTATCACCATTTTGTCGTTATCTGATTCCGTATCATGCGAGTACCGTGTGTAGTCTCGGAACTACTTTCGCATTGCTTGAAATAGCGTGACAAAAATACTGGTAAAACCTGGCCACTTCCAAATATATACATAAAACATAAAAATATCTAATTTTACTCACGCTCCAGAAGCATGTACATATTCATGAACATGGTTCTTCAAAGTTACATGAGGATAAGCACGAAGGTCGAAGCAGAGTACACTTCCAATCTATCTTAGTATCTAGACAACAGGATGTTTGCAATTTCGATGTTTAGAAGTTGTAACATTACCATAAACATGAGTTGATCGCCAATACAAAGAAGAAGGCGATTTCACATCAACGATAGAAATAGCGATTGACTCACGAAATTCCCCCAATTCTGCATATAATGATCGTCAAAAAATCCCACGAATGTTCGCTTTGTTCAAAATGACCGGGTTACGTCTACAGGAAATAACCAGTGTATACTCGAAAAATAAGTACTTTTTTGTGCTTTGACATTTAATAATTGTTTTCGTATAAGCAATTTGTTAATAAGATGTAAAAGATTTTCTTCTCATTTCTCAAAATAAATTGAATTCTGTAACTTTCCATAAGCCATCCCATATTTTGATATTTGACAGATGGCGGTAAATTTAAATCAAGTTGAAACCGAAAAATAAGAAGGAATAATTGGATATGCAGGCAGGTATATAATAAATGGAATATTACGATAAAACGCTTTTCTTGTGGCCTGCATCGCGTCTCGTGCGGTCTCGACGGATACGTGTTTGCACACCGAACTCGACGTGATACAGGTCACAAGAAAAGCGTTTTATCATAATATCACATATTTATATATACCACGTATTACAGATCATTACATTTCTATGTGACACTTAATACGAAAAATAACAATTTGATGTGGCACTTTATACAGAACATTACAATTTTATGTGGCACTTTATACAGAAAAGTAGATTTATATATGACACTAAATACAGAACATGACAACTATCAGTTGCTCTTTATACAGAACATTTAATTCATATATTACATTTTACAGAAAATTACATTTATATGTGTCATTTTATATAGTGCAGTACACTTATATGTAAAACTGTATAAAATACATAACAGTTCTATGTGAAATATACTGTAAAGTTTATTTTTATGTGGCTCTTTAAACAGTTCAGTTCATTTTATGTCATTATTTGTACAGTTCAATGCATCATTTATAACGCCTTTAAATGTAATTGCAAATAAATTAAATGCATTTTCTTATATATTAGGATGGATCATTCACAAAGCCAACTGTTATAAGAAAGTGGATGTTGATATGACGTTCAACGAGGCGTCCACGACGTGTAACCTGTACGTATGACGTAATGAAATAGCAAACATATTAGTAAAGAAGATGAATTACGTCCATAATAGTTGTCTAAAGTGCACTCGCTTCTCACCTATGCGACCCGGGTTCGATTCCCGGCCTGGGCGCATGTGAGTTTGGTTTGTGGTCACCAAGTCGGACAAGTGGGTTTCCTCCGGCTACTCAGGTTCCCCCAAGAGAGAGTGATTAATATAAGTTGCAATAGCTTGTTTCACAATCTTTGTGAAAATAAATAAGTTTAAACTTATTATCTACTGTGATTGTAATATGTGTTGAAATATTTAAATACTTCTTAACATGCATTGTTATTTCAAAATATATGACATTTATAAATTAATGAAAAATATTTCATTGTGGCTCCAAGCTAAGTGCCGACATGCATGCATATAGCAGTGAGAACTTTGCATGCACTATTTGTATAAGCACAGAAGACAAACCAATGTATTTTAGGGAGGGAGCTCATCTGTTCTACCCGGCAAATGAGCTTGAATATGACGAGGTTATAGCCCGCAACGCACCAGGAATACACACATGGATTGGTAAGTGAGGTAGTGTAGTAAATATTTTTTATCTCCCTTAACTTTTGCGAATTCTTATCGATTCTTAATGGAGATTTAAATGACATGACTCTGGTAATTTCCTTATGTTGCTATCACCTAGAATACAACATACATATTCAGCCAATGAAATTGCAAGAAAGGCAATTATTAAAGGCCTTGTTTAAGCCTTTTAAAAGTGACCCCTTTGCCCAAATCCGTGTATAGTACACTGGTATTGATCTTAATCTTTATTGCCTTTTACTGTCTATCTGAGCTATCATCTGAGTATTCTGTTGTGCAGATCATGTTTTATTACAGAAAAGAAATTGAAAATACATCTTTTGATTGATCTTGTTGTTGTTGTTTTCAAGTAATAGCACTACTTTTATATATAGTCCATTCATATGATTTAATCATGATGCTTCACAATATTGATACTACAATGCCGACCATGCATTTAAAGTGGATTTAAATATATATGTTATATTACTACTATTGCGGACCTTTGTATATTCTATGTTTATGCTAAAAGACAAACATATGCTACCTATGTTTTTTTCCATTATATGTTTAGGTTTTATGACTAACGGAACCCACATTGGTCGTACCGAGGCCGGTTTAGATACTCCAAGCGACCGGATTCCACGTTGGGCTAACAACGAGCCCACTACAAACATGCACGACATTGACTGTATTCTGGTCGACAATATGAAGGGGCTTATGGTTAGAGCGTGCGACGAGATGCATCCTTTCTTCTGTAAGAGAAGGGCTTGTCTCAAAGGTAATGAAACCTATAGTTTGTTAGTGTTTTAAAACAGTTTTCCTTTTTTGTTGTTTCATGTATCACGGGTCACACATATAGTTTGGATATTCTATGTAAACGTCATATATCTCCAATATGTGTTAACATTTTAGAAATTAGGTTGTTTTAATCAATATTGAATGGATCAATAGCACTTTTATTATATTAAACAGTCATGTTTTAATATACCATCCATCTTATTGAAAATGACATGTGTTAAACCCTAAGGTTACATGTCCTGCGATATGGCTGCGAAGTGTGTTCCTGAGACGAGAAAGTGTGACGGGAAGTTTGACTGCTCGGACACTAGTGATGAATTGGACTGTCGTAAGTTACCAAAGTCTTGTTTTATATGACTGTATCTGGTAAATAGCTCTTTCATTTACATCTGTGAACACCAACAGTTCATATTTCACTCGTGGCTACACCATAGTAACCCATGTGGAACTACTCATAAAATATAAATAGTATTGCTCACTCGGTCGAATATATTACGATCTTACAACTCAAACAAATAAATATCCTCTATATATTCTAATATAGAACAAATGGTTCGTTTACCGGCAATATCATACAAACTAAATAAATCAGATATGATAGTTCCAAATATATGGGCTATGTATGACTCCGGCCGACAAATAGGTTAGAACTCTGATTGTGCCTGTTAAACCCATATACGTTTGGTATCATTTGAAAACCCGTTTGCTAACTGATTACTTCCGTGTTGGATATATGACTAAAATACTTTATTCATAAAGCCATTACAGTTTTTTACTTGCTTTTTACTCTAAATGAAATCGGATAAATGATACAATATTGGAAGACTAAATAAACTGCTTTGTTATATTAAGTTAGGCAACACATACCAATATCCTTTTACTGCGTACAGAACCCTTTCGAAAGATACCAAATAAATGTGGGGTCAACAGACATCTATATTTCACATATTTGTGGGCCTGATACCTTTGTATTAGGACCATCTCGCCTACGAGCGTATCATGTGATTGTATTTTTAAATCATTTATTTTTTGTTTAAATGAGTTAAAACAATTATCTTTTCGAATTAAAAAAAAACACTTGTGAAGTGGTCAACTTTGCCGATCTTGCTCCCTTCCTTGTCATTGAAAAAAGAAGTTCATAAATATCATCCTTACGAAAAAGTGTTTAAAGACATTTGGTAAGAATATCCCGTATACTTTACAGCTAATGATATGAACTATATAGACGTTGAACGCTCGGGAAGTTTTTCTACTCACACACTGTATCCTGGTCAGAATAGAATTTGGACAATAAAAGCTCCAATTGGACGACGAATTAAACTTTACGTAAGTAAAACATAAGTGGTGAGCTATCATACCTATGGAAAGAAAAACAATCAATAAATCCTTGTATTATGTGAACCAAGTATAAGGGTGTCTGAACCTCCTTATTCTGGAAAAATTATGAATAGTTTGGTTCATTTGTTCACCTTAATTTCACAACTTGTTTTTGAACATACACACCATACGATTTTATTGACAAATCGTACAACAAATTGCAGATATACTGGCCACATATTTTTTAAATTTTATCTAAAAACTTAAAGACGTGTGGGGCTAAGTTCATTCAGTTTGACAAAACGTATGTTCAATTGATAGCAATATACACTTTGGTCACCTGCCACAACTTAAACTTAAAAATATTCAAGCTTAACATTTTGTAACTCTAAAATTATACTTTACCAGTAACATTTTTTTATTAGTTATGGATGACTATCTTTAAATGTACAATACACCTAATCACCATGCAACACAATGGGTGCCGCCATTCTTTTTTTTAGTCACAGGAAACTATAGGTGCGTATTGACCGATAACGTCTAACTTATTATTTCTACTTTTGTTTTTCAAATGTTAAAATATGTTATTTGTGCTTCTTTTCATCGTTTTTAGGTGCCGTCTATGACTCTCGAAACGAATGTGGCGTTTTTAGAAGTATGGACCGGTAATCCTACATTTGCTGTTTCCCGGCTCATAAAGAAGTTTACTAGCACTGTAAACGCGGGCGTTTATCTGTATTCAGATAACAACTACATGACTGTTCGTCTGTACGCCAACAACCTTCAGCAAAACTTCAACGCAAAAACATTGAGTTATACCGCAGGTATGTAAAACGTCCCCACATATCTATCCTATTGGATTCTTTTGAAATGTTTTATGCACTAATGTTTACAACCATATTACAATGACAACCGTCATCATTACCTTAATATGTTTATACAGGAATCATTATTTTTCTTTAAATTTATCAACATGTTTTTCAAATTAATTTATAGCTTACAAATTGACTTAACATCCATTATCATTTTTTTCATCATAAAAATAGCTCGTTTGGAAGAATTACATAACCATAACTTATCTACCATACATTTTCCAGATAATACAAACATATTTCGTGGCTACAAGGACCTCGATGCTTCGGTCGGGTTGAGTTCATTGATCTTCCCTTACCAGGGATTTGAATATAAACCAGAAGGTCTACAACTACGTTGGAGAATTACAGCTTCTGGAGGAGATTATATTACATACTATGTAAGCTATGTATCCAGTTGCCTCGTTTGTTTTCCAAGAATAAGGAGCATGCTCCGATTGCGCGTCGGTCATTATCCTTTCAGCAACTTAAAACAGTTAATACAAATGCAATTTTCAGTCAAAATTTCAACCGAATGTATATTATATACAGCTAGCCTGTAATTAGCAATAACAGTCGAGAGAGACGTTGAGCGTCATTTCATTTAAGGCCACAATTCTACGAAACACCTTAAGTCTTTAATTACAGCTATAAGATAAATTACCATTTATTATTTAGGTATAATTTACGTTATACTAAAATATAATAATTTAATTTAATTAGTTTGACTATGAAAAGAAATATAATTAATCTTGATATCTTATTTTTATTTCGTGTTATCAAGATTAGGTGCGAAATATGGCTAAGTGAGAAAACTACTTAAGTTATATGCTTAATAACTTTCTTAGATTTAAGGTGTTAGTTGAGATAAAACGCACGACGTAAGGCAAAACTTCATGGCCATAATAGGTATATGTACACTGAGCACCAACAAAACATTAGAATTTATTCTGAAAAGTATGTAGTTCCGTTTTGGAGAACTGAGATATAGCCAGGGAAGATAATTCTGACTAAACAGCAATGATTTCTGGAATTTCCTATAAACAATGTTTTCCCTATCGATAATAAGGTTGAGCCAATAGATAAGACGAAACCAACATCAGGGAAGATACGCGGCGGGATGACAAACCTAGCACCTGGTGATGTCCGAGTGACCGGACGAAACGAATTGCACATCACAATGGAAGGCGTTCCTGAAAATCTCCAACTTATGTACAAATCAGGTGTGTCGCAAATCAACACCTAGTATGTTACACATTTACACACCATGATTTTTGTTAAGCAACATACTGGATATGCCAATAAAGAACAAATCAGGTATACTATGAAGCACAAATAAGGTATGTGGCATAACATAAAAATCAAGTATGTTTTACGTAAATGGTTATGTTTGTTGCATTGTAACACATAATTTATGTTAAATATGTACACGTCATGAATATTACTAAGCAAAAAACCCGTGTGTTTTCCTTTGCAACGGTATATATTTTACAAAAGAACATACCATGTAGGTATTTATGCCACCAAGGATGTTATATTGCAAATAAAAAAAACCTTTGTGAATCTTCAATGCAAACATGCTAATTAGAAAGCAGAAGAAACAGGTATGTTGCAAATCAACACTAAGTGCACATTGGTAAGCATCAAATCAGATGTGTTACGAATCAACAAAAGGTGCATGCTAAATAGTAAGCATCAAATTATGTAAGTTGTTAATCAACAATAAGTGAGTATTTAGACAGGTATTTTGTGAATTAACATATCTCCGATACTTATCACTGTTTAAAGTTTAACGTTTGGAAAAAAGCCGTTTTTGAATGAAATTCCTTCCACCGACAGGCTGTGGTGGCATTACGCTGACGCATGAGTATGGTGAAATACACCTGTTTGACGAACTGATTCCACACAATGCAACGTGTACGTGGACATTAAAAGGGGGAGAGGCAGTTGGTCGAGGACTTGCGTTAAAGTTCATGAACGACCTGTACGACGATCCACGTACAACATTTGCGAAACAGTCCATGGATGTATTTACTGTAAGCAAGTAGTGTTGCAATTAAAGTTTTTTAAACACTAATGGTTACAGAGTAACAAATGCTCACCAACACGTGTAATAGGAACTTGTTGTTTTATCAAAGGCACAGCAATAAGGCGAAACCCTTTGTTGTTAAGAAATGTAAATGACAAAAACGTCATTACTTGAAACCACCCGAATAATACCTAATACTCATAACATATTTTACATAAAGAACCCTACAAAATGTTCGTTTGAAATTCAACACTTACTATTCTGTGCGTTTTGATGTTTTGCAAAATTGCAACCGATATATCATAACCGCACGGAAAATCTTGGATAATTATTTAAATCACGTTCAGATTGAAGGCTCAGGAGGGACTGAGATTGGGGTGGAGAATTATCCTGAGATGATTTACCATAGTTCGGATGGTAACTTTAAAGTCACTTTCCAATCTGATGTTGCTCTCAATTCGAAGAGTTCTCGTTTAGAATTCGGAGCAGGTATATATTTGCATTGGCTATTTATTTCTAAATATCGAGTATCAGGTTTTAGGTTTTCAAAAATAATGGTAGATCGTAGTATTGTGAAAGCACTGGTATCACTGTCTTTAAAAGCTAGTTTGTATGCATTTCAAATAAAGAAAACTATTGATAATACATAAACATCTGATAATTATGTCAGTTTTGCGCATGCTCCAGATACATTTAGATATATCACAAACAGTTGTTGAACAATAAAGCATGTTGGTTTGTGTGAATTTCATTTGAAATTTATGTTCGGGTGAATTTTTATTACATGATTCTTTTTCATACAGACTGCCCAGCTCTTAAAGTTTCTGAGCAAACTGAATTGAATAAAAACACGAGTTACTTTAATGAAGATGTGCTATTGACTTGCTCTACTGGATACGACTTTAACCTTGAGAAATACGCACTTAGAGAGTCTCTGACACTAAGGTGTACACAAGGATCATGGTACATTGATGATGATAAACTTGCCACAATTCCAGAATGCAAGTGTAAGAAAATTAGCATAAATGCGTTTTATTATATTTGATATATGTTATATAAAAATGCAAACAGTCGTCATTATGATGACAAGTGATAAAAGAAACACTAAATTCCCAAGACATCTGTTATTATAAAAGTGAATGCATTTCCTATTACTTATTACTTTTACGTAAAATGTTAATAACTATTATATGGTATGTATTTATAATTTATAAAAGGTTTACATGGATTATCGTGATGATAATAATTCCATTATTTTTCTTTTGTTTTTGCCCTCATGCCTGTTTAGGTCTCCTTAAAAACGGGGAATTTTGTAATATTGTATATTTTCCTGCATTTTGTATTCATGATTCAACATGACTTCAATTGAAGAGGCTGTGGTTTCGATCCCCATAGGTGTACTTTCTCATGACCTCTCAAAAAGGACACCAATACTGGTTTCTATCCAGAAAAGGATTTAAGAATGATTTATATCAGGTTTCAGCTGAAATCTAAAAAAATGAGTATACACTTTAGGAGTTATCTGTTGTGGTTCACCGCAAGTAATGCTTTTAAACAATAGGGTTATTAGTACTGGGTTTTGATCCTGGAGGCTGTGTTCGATTCGAGGGGATTTTTGCAGATTCGGATTTTACGAGGAGCAGCAAAAAATCCAATAGAGTCGAACACGACATTCCGGATCCAAAGGCAGTACTAATAGCCCTTTTATTATACACATTACTTGTTAGAACATTTTAAAAGCGACATGTTTTCATAATAAATGTCATTTTAACGACGCACTATTATTTATTTTATGACGTCATTTTAGCATCGCGCAACGATACTTGTTATGACGCGACGTCACAAGAGTGGAATACCGTCGTATTGCACCGGAGTGGAATACGGACAACCTTATTTTACGATATGTATTTCGTGTGAATTTATGATGGGTTTATAATATATATATATATATTTATTCTGTTTCAACTTGACTTCAATCATTGCAGTGGTATTTTGTGGCGCTCCTCCGAAAGTGAACAATGCATATGTTACTTACGCATCTGGAGCTTCATATATGTCAGTCGCTACCTACGCTTGCAATGAGGGATTGAATATGGAGGGCGGGCCAATTGCTACCTGCATGGGTAGCGGCGAATGGGAGGGACTACCGTCATGCTCTTGTAAGAAATAAATGCATATAAAGGTCTGCTCGCGCCCATTATGACTTGACCCCACAGATTGGAGTTTGTTTCTTGGAACCGTCTTAATCTTAGAAGTTCAAATGTGTTTACCGATTTAAATCAATGAGGGTTGTCCAAGAGAAAGTGTTATATTAAACATATTTTCCCTTCATTAAAAATAACCATTTCATTCCACTTCTGTATTTACTGTTTAATTTTGGTTTAAAATAATAAACAAAATATGATTGTTCCAAAAGAAGTACATTCATAACAGTTTCCAATGATCTTTGAAGAAATTATAATTTTCCCATTTACGCTCGAAAGTAAAACATTTGTGAAAAGACGAATAACTAAATGAATCTCAACTATTAAACATAGCAATCAAATATGTGTGATGTTGAACGTATAAAAATAGCTTCCTTAGTGTTTTCATTAGAGGTGACCACCTCGATACTTATTGTATATATGCAACAATAAAATTTAGTACTCTTTCTTGGAAACTTTCATTAAAGTTTAAAATCAGTTTCTTTAATTGCTAGCTTCAAGCTGTAAGGCATTACCGGAAGACCTCGTACAGAACGGGGGTCTAAAAGTAATCGGAGGTAACGATTTCTCTGGAGCCAGCGCTGATTTTAACACAGTTGTACAGTTTTTCTGTAATGATGGCTACGAAATGGTGGGTACAGTACGGACCTACTGTAATATCGACGGCTGGACACACGGAAATTCTCCTCCAACATGTAAAGGTATGCTAATTTATTTAACAAATTTTCATAATGTTTTTTACATTGTACAATAAAATATTTTTAGTACATTCTTGATAATCAATTTCTCATTTTACTGTAGATATATGATTGATAATTTTTCATGATGTTTTATTACTTATACAAGTATGCATTTCTATGATAAAATATGATCATACCAAATTTTAGTGTCAATAAATATGGTATTTTTCGTTTTTAACTTAGACTTTGGTGATAAGAGTCAAATAATTGATGAAACAAGAGCTGTCGTTGCGAGATTAAGTTTCATTCATCATGTCCTTAAGGGCCCCAAATGTAATCCTTCAAACACTACTCTTACATACCAAGTTTGGTTACAATATGTAAACCCTAACTAATTTATTTGCAGTAATTAACGGTCAAATTGTTCCTTTATACCGTGTTTGGTCGCAATACGGCATTCCTTTACATTTTGTTTTCATTTTTTTAGTACAGGGACTCTGACCCTCAAGCCCCCAAAACAAATCCCGTGGAAGGCTTTCATTAAAAACTTCCTTTAAACCAAGTTTTGTTACAATATGTCAACCATTATTATTGTGTTTCAGTACCAACCATTTACTATTTTACTAACAGTGCCCTCGACCTTTACCATGAACTTTTGGGCCTTAAACACAATTTCGTGAAATGTCTTTTTAAATTTTCCTTTTTTCCATGATTGCAATACTGCAACCCTTAAATAAAGTTATAAGTACCAACCATTTTTCTATTTTTATTAACAATGACATTGACCTAAGGGCCCCCAAACGCTTTCCCATGAAATGTCTCCACATTCAAACTATTCCTTTATACCAAGTTTGGTCACTGTCACTTATTCGATACCGTAGGCGCCATTCCTATAACCAAACCTGGTCATAAATATAAATATGTATCTGTCTAAAGTAATAATAAAAGTAAAAATAGACAACCAAGAGCCATAATTTGAAATAAGGTTAATATGGAGTTATGTAACCTAGTTGTGTGACGACTACTGGGTAAAGAATGAAGACCATCGAATAAACAGTATGTAAGATATGAGGAGACAAAGTTACCCACAAAGGATAGCCAACAGTTTTAAGTCGATCAAGGACTATAATTTGTAGTTATGATAATACTGATGTATGTATCTAAATTGAGAATTGGCCGTAAAAACAGTGTGAAAAATCAATACTTATGTGAAAAACATAAATCGATTAAATGAAGAGTAAAGAAGTAACAATGTATCCTATAACTTTAACCTAAGGTTCTGAGTCAGTCAGGAGCTATGATTTGAATTAAGAATTAAATGATACCTTATTGTTAGATTTTCGTCAATAACTGTGTTACATATTAAGTTAATTGAATGAAGGTTATTCAAGTTAAAATTCCAACTTACCCGAAATGCTTTTCCTGACGAAATGTGCCCTTAAATTTTAACCCCAGTTCCTAAGTCAATCAGGACCATCAATTATGTATATGGAATTTAAAAACCTTATTGTGTGATGGTCCTCACATCAATGTAATCAAATTAAGTTACTTTATTAAAGGTTATTGGAGTTATAAGTAAAAATGCAAACTTGCCTTAAATCTTTAACCGGACGCCTACGATCGCCGACACGGTCGCCGATGCCGACGCCGGGGCGAGTAGTAAAACCTCCTAATTCTTTTCATAGTAGAGCTAAACTAATTTAGCTGTTCAATTTTATTGTGCATTGTGGTACAATTATGCACATTACATGAACGATTTGTTGACATGATTATGTGAATGTAGATTTGTTCCAGTCAATGTTAAGAAATTCCAAACATTGTTTTCCCACAAACCAATATCATACACAGTCAATACATGTATGGTGTTTAATGTAAGTCGCATGGAAGTGGAGGGGGAACTATGAGTACAAATATGGTTAATATCTTTAACAAAATTTAATGTTTTTCAGTACTTTCTTGTCCGATACCAAGCTTGCCCAACGCGGAATACAATCTTGATGGAGAAGTTAACTTCGAAGACTTTCTGACAGTTTCTTGCCAACAAGGGTTTCAGTTCATGGACAGATCTGAAAACACACCCTTGAATATGAACTGTCAAGCAAATCAAACCTTTGACATAGTTGATGAATGCATTGGTAAGAATTCACATTTTCAATCACTAACAAGCCGAAAGTACTGAAGATAGTGTAAAACAAAACATTGAATCTGTTATATATTCATTGGTCACCGTAAGAGAAATAGTAAAATCGTAAAATAGTATTCTTAAAGTTAGAAAATTGATTCAATCAAAAATACAAAAACAACTGTAAAATGACTTTTAATCTCTGGTGATTTAGATATTGACGAATGTAAAACTGGCTCTAGTGGCTGCAACCTCGACTCAACAGTATGTAGGAATACCATAGGTGGCCACGAGTGTGTCTGCAAAGATGGCTTTAACAATCCCACTGGGGTTTCTTGCTTAGGTATGATTTTATTCAGGTGTAATAGCAAACGGCTTGTTATTGGTTCTACCGACATGTATCTGGTTGAATTGTGTTGCATTGATCACTTGCTATTATCTTATAATTGATTATTATTATTATTTAAATATAAAACAAATTATGTTCGTACACTGTAAGTGGTAATTTAAGAGTGTAAACAAAAGTATAAATGGTTTATATCATTCACAATTGTGTCTATGATTAAAACATCCGAATTTATACACAAACTATGATTACTTCGAATATCATTATCATGTTTTCATAGATGTGCTGTTTTACATTGGCATACTTTGAAATGTCACAAAGCTATGAGAGCGTTATAAGTAAGACAACCTGGTGTATGCACGCTTTTCGGACAAAATGTTTTACGGTGACAAAAATGTAGCATGAAAATAGATGACAGATTAAAAATGCAGAAAATGTGTTCGTGCCAATAATCTCTTTTGACCTACTTATAACAATTCAGTATGAACAAAACTCTACTTATGACAGAAAATGCATTTTAACGAAAGTGCATCCAATCCCATTATCTATGAAATTTCTCTTAACTTTATAAAAGAACACATTTTCTTGCGGCTTTGTGTAAACGTTTCTTTTTGTGTAGAAACTTTGCCTGGAGGAAATTTGTATGAGTATGTAGCGTATGTGTATGTATTATATACTGAGTTAACACGTACTTTCGGAGACGTGGATTTTCTACATGTATTATTTTTTAAGTAATTCTAAATTGTAAATACTGAAAATATGCCGTAGCTGTTATATAGTATCATCATAGAACAAACTCTTGCCCCAATATCACGAAAATACTTATGTCAAATTTCAATCTCAACTATTTTTTCCACATTACACTATGTCATTATTAAATATTACTTATCTTTTACTATTTACTATTCTGAAAAGCACATTCTCATATGCATCATGTTGATTAACATTTTATAGCATGATATAGCTCAATATTCTAAAATAATATGTCTACAGCACAAAATGTACTTGAGTAAAACTCAAAAATAATAAATTGGACTCTAGTACAATTTTTGCTCTCAATCTGTTTTTCTATTAAATATTGACCAATTTTTTATCAGCATTATGAATGATAGAATACGATATTAAAAGGGTAAAACATTTAAAAAAGTTCAATCATACGATGCTGAAATCTGATAATGAGTTGAAACTGAGATTTGACTTAAGTATGTTCGTGATGTTGGGCCAACTTTTTCTTGAACTGTCATATATGTTTTTTCTATGTAGTTAAATGCCCTTTTATCAACCTACGTGTAATATAGTCTATTGACTAAGTTTGCATCTTACACAGTGTTTCACTTTGCATTCAGGCGAAAAAGTTGTAAAATATATTTACAAGCATTTGAAAATATTCAGTATGCTGCCGAAATATGTTGCATTGTTTCTTGGCGTGGAGGTATTTGACTTCACCGACTAGATTCACTTGATTCGCCTCTTTAAAGTTTCTATAATAAACCGGATTTTAAAAATGAAAACCTAAACTACTACTTAATTTACTTTACAATACTTATAATTCATGTTTTATCTTATACAGACATCAACGAATGTTCAGTAAACAACGGTGGCTGTTACAATTTCGCAAGCTGCGAAAACGCCCCAGGCTCATACAGCTGTTCCTGTCCCAGTGGTCACAAATTGTTTGAAGAGGATGGAGACCAGGGATTTACTCTGCAAGCGTCCGAGACTGGGCTTGGGGAAAACGATATGTATCGAATCAACCATACCTGTGTTCGTAAGTGTCTAAATAACCGAATTCAAACAACAATAACAGCATCATCAACAACAACAACAACAACACATAAGCACGCCCATGCACACCAATGAACATATCATGTTTCTATTTCTCCTTTTGGCCTATACATGAGGGACTTTATGTAGAAGCAAAGAGTAGGGTAGGGTAGATCCAGGATTTGACCTGAATGTGTTGGGCAGGGTTACTTAGCGGGTTCCCGGAGGATGTTTGCCCGGCCAGTATAAATATCCAAGACAAGCAGTGACTCTTTCTTGTGGCTAATTCTAGTCCTTAAATGAAATCAAATACTAATGTCTCCCCCTCTGCACATAGTCTTAATAAGGTGAGCATTTGTTGCAAGTTTCATCAAAATCCTCCAAGAGAGTTGGACCGGACATGAAGTTTAGTCATATGACCTTTGACCTCTAATGGTGATCCTGATCCTAATCCGACATGGCTGTAACAAGCTCACATCATCTTAATATGGTGAACACCGGACATGAAATATAGTAAAATTATAAAGATATTTGGAGCGGAGACGAAAGATTGTCATATGACCTTTGACCATTTAGTGTCATTTTGACCCGAACTAGTTAAAACATGCCCTCGCACAGCGTCTGAATATGGTGAACAATTTTTGAAAGTTATTTCGAAATCTTTGCAGTGGTTCCAGAAATATGAAGCGGACATGACAAATATTCATATTACAGTCATATTATAACAGAATGCACAAATTGCTATGTGCACCTGTCGGGGTTCGAACCTACGACCTCTTGCTCTGGAAGCGGACACTGTACCGCGTCGCTATAAAAGCTAGCACTATAACGAGACTGTATAAGTGCCGCTATATACATATCATATACCCAATTACACATTCCCCTCCATTTTGAAATTCGTCCTTGAATTTCGGTGACAAAGTCCATTTGTAATGACCTTGAGGCATATCGTATAACACGGGTCCCTCGTTGGGCGCTAAATGTTACAGACTGCACAAATTGCTCTGTGCACCTGTCGGGGCTCGAACCCACGACCTTACTCTGGAAGCGGACACTCTACCGCGTCGCTATAAAAGCTAGCTCTATAGCGAGACAGTATAATTGCTGCTATATACATATCGTATACCCGGTTACAGTATGACCATTGACCTCTTAATGTGACCTTGTCCCTAAACCGCACTTTAAATGTGCGCTCGGCACATTGTTTCAATATGGTGAACTTTTGTGGCGAGTTATTTCAAAATCCTTAAAACTGGTGTGGACACGAAATGCAGTCATATGACCTTCGACCCTGTACCAAGATGTTTGTAACATGCGTTCTGCACATCGTCATAGTATGGTGAACATTTGTGAGTTATTTCAAAATTCTCCAAGAAATTCATAAAGTATTAAGCAGACACGCAAAAAGTCATATGAAATTAGACCTATAAGTGTGACCCTGAACCAAGCTGTTTGTAACATGCGCTGTACACATGTTCGTAGACTGGGATTGAACAAAAAACGATTGAAAATAATCAACCATTTTATTTATTAATTCATGAAAACAAATGTTCATCATAAATTTAGATGAAGCTGTTACAATTTCAGTGCTTTATTACGAACTATTTCAAATGCGCGCTTTATTTTAATCCAAGATAAAGAAATGACAAGTATTGAATTCTAAGAGAGAATTTAATTCTCAGGTTATCTTTAATTGATTGTAATCTATATGCCAACCTTTCATTTATACAATGTTTGGCCATGAAGATTTTTAGCAGTCTTTAATGTAAAAACAATTAGAACTGTATTTTGATTTAAGGAGTATAATTTGAATTAAGTGAACTTTTTCCGATTCGGATCACAAAAGGTGCTTTTGGGTCGAAATCAAATTATGCAAATATCCTCGAGATGCTATTACTGTCCATATATTCATTTATCTGAAAAAATTATTCAAACTCTAAAGATAATGGAATAAGGCAATTTTGCACTATGCAAAATACGGACAAGTACAAGATACAAGACAAGATTCAAGAATCTTTATTTAAAGTCGGGTATGTGTTAACAAGAGACATAAGCTTAATGAGCTATTTTCCGGCATGAATAACAGACATTCATAACATATCAAATAAAAATAACAATGAGCTTGTGACCTGGAAATAAAAGTATATATGTTAAAATGAACACATATTGGAGCGTGCATACAAATACAAATAGGAAAATTGGATTAGAGCATCGAAAACCGGGAAACATCAACAGGTGTTCCCGGCTGTACGGCCAGTCCACACTCGCTCGCTTCCACTACTGATCAACTTATAATTAATCTAGCATGATAGGAAAATTCTTTGAAAGTATTGCTTAGAGGAGGTATGATATGTATCATGTTATTTGATATTACACCTGTCACTGTAAAAGAATGATAATTGAAAAAGTAAAGTCGTAACACCTAAACAAAATGCTTGCCGAAAGAAAAACACAAGTAGTTGTATGTGTTCGACAGATGTTACATACATTTGAAACAATCATAATTAGATAATAGCCCATGTAATTTAATTAAATAAGTTATTTTAATCAAAGAAGTCCGCTAAAAAAATCTGGTATTTAAATGCCATATCTGTCCAGTGGGTCCAAGCCATCCCACTGAAAAACAAAACTCCTTTCCCCTCATGACAAAGGATTAAAGATATTTGGTCAAACATCTTATAGTTCTCAATTTCTTCTATTTTAAAAGCAAAAAGGTATTATTTACACATTGAACATTTAAAAGAGGGAACTGTCAAAGGTTGGACCGGCCTTAAAAAAATCAGGTAGTTTTGGGAGCACCTTTTTCGTTTGGGAAGCTGTTCCATACCTGACTGGCCTCAACGTGGAAAGAGTTGTTCCCATATTTAATTGTTCTTACTGATGGAACGTCTACACAGTTTTCGTATCTCAGATAACATGTCTTAAAAGTTACATGGTTTTGAACATATTCTGGTGAGAAACCATACAGACATTTGTTAGTTTCAATATATATGTATCTTACACTGTTCAAATGTAATGTTGGAAATTGAACTCTATGAAGAAGATTTTCGTAAGTTGAGGTGTAATTATTAAAAACAATTTTTAAAGCTCTGTATTGAATCTTTTCCAATTTGTCTGTGTTGGTCTTGCTACAAAAATGCCAAACGACAGGACAGTAGTTGAAATTTGATCTGATAAAAGATTTAAAGATAATAAACTTAGTATTGGTTGTCAAAAAATTGCTTAGTCTTTGAAGCATATTCAATTGCTTAGCTGCTTTTTTGCACATTTTAGAAATCAAGGCATCAACATTTAATAGACTATCTACCTCAACACCTAAAATTTTCACTTGCTATTCACAAACAATGGTAGATTAATTATATGGATTCGTTTTATTTATTTAACAGACCTTGAGCCAGCTGAAATTGCCTGAAATTTGTCAGGGTTAGCCTGCATTTGGTTGAGAGTAAACCAGTTTAACAAAATGTAACCTTTTTCTTCAAGAGTGGTCTTAACAACATCGGGATTTTTATCATACACAGAAAGAGTATTGTCATCATCTGCATAATTATTCAAAGCTGCATTATTGATAAAGTAGAAGATGTCGTTTAGGAACATATTGAAAACTAAGGGTCCTAAACTCGATGCTTGTGGTACGCCTTTCAGGATGGAGTCCCACTCACTGGTAATTTGACCAAGTTTGACACGTTGCTTTCTGTTCGTAAGATAGCTGTGCATAAGTTTAAATGCTGGGGCTGAGAGACTATATGCATTAAGCTTATCTAAGATGAGGTCATGGGGAAGGCAGTCGAATGCTTATGAGAGGTCCATAAGAACTGCGCATACATTTTTGTTTTTATCAAGGGCTTTTTTCGAGTCTTCCACCAGCCTTAACAGGGTAGTTTGACATCTAAATGTTGTTCTGAATGCTGCCAGGAAGGGATGAAAATATTTATCAAAATAACTAATCAGTTGCTCAGTTATGACCCGTTCATATTATTTGGACATTAATGGTAAAATACTGACTGTTCTATAATTCTTTTCAATAAAGGGGTCATCTTTCTTGAACATTGGGGTAGATTGTCCTAGCTTAAGACTATTTGGAAATGATCATTGGCTAATAATTTCATTGGTCATATTTCGGATGGAAATCTGTGAAGTGAAAGTCAGGTGACATTTGGCAGTTTTCCTTTATTTAGGGTGTTTATATTAAACCTGAGTTCCAGATAGTCCAATATTTTCGGCTATATTAATGTAAAACGAGTTTATTTTGTTGGCCAACAGGTTTTGATCAGAAACCAAATTCCCTATGTTGTCTTTGAGTATTATCGGGTTATCTGATTTATTTGAAGGTTTCTGTATGAGAAAAGGTTAAATTGTCGCCCAGAAGTCCTTAGATTTGGATCCTCCACTACACCGTTCTTGGAAATAAACAGCTATAGATTCTCTTTGGTTTTGAGATTTCTGAACTTAGTGTAGTTTAACCAGTTGGCCATGTTCTGATTTCTGTTTTAGATGTTTCTTGCTTGACGAGCCTTGTAAATAAGTTTACGGTACCTAGAGTTCATATAAGGTGATGGTTTCCTTTTTGGGGGTTTCTGTTTTACTCGGGCATGCTCGTCAATAACTTACAATAGGTGCAAGTGCATTTTGGAGTTTATATTACTGGCAGATTCATAATGGGTAATTCAAATGATTACTCTACCTCTAGCATTGGAATGTCCTGAGTTCCCGGATGTCCAAAACGGATTGTACTTGACCAGCGAGACTATGTTCCATTTTAAAGACGGAGTGGAGATTCATTGTGCAGATGGCTATTTCTTCGCCAGTGACGGAACTACTACATCTGACACGGACGGTACATTAGCTTGTACAGCTGCCGGAGACTGGGACAAAACACCATCATGCTCTGGTAAGTATCTGTAACTTTATCTTAGAATTCTTATAGACTATTCGTATTTTGCATAATTGAATTATCAAATATAATGTTTCTACATAAGTATGTGATATGTAAAATAACCATCGCGAACATTAAGAAATATGTGTGCGTTCAGTTTACATAATTTCAACAAAACGTATTTTTCTTAAGGAAACGAATTTGTATATCTTCCAGAAAAAGGATTTAACAAAACCATAATATCCTAGTGTTGGGAATCGGACATAAAAAATTTCTATCGATTATCGGTTTATGAAACCGATAAATGATCAATTATTAATCGATTTAATTATTATTTAATTATTTTTTGCCATCATATTTAAGGCATACAGATACAGTGCATGCACCAATGTTCCCTTACAATATTGTTTGTAGATTTCTTTGTATAAATTACATTATTTATTCAGAAAGCGACTATCAGGTTAGTGTTTACAAGTTACTATTAAAGAACATGAGACCACAGGCTCTAAGTTTTGTCTTACATTTAGTATTGTATACATGTGTAAAATAAACACAAAGAAGAATATCAAATTCTTTTTAATAATCAGTCTGTAACGAGTACAACAAGCAGTTGAATATTCTATATGTTTTACAAGAACGTTTTTATTTTACAAGAACAGTTTCTTTCAGAAAACTGAGAAAACTAAATTATTACATGGTTGGAAGTAAACGGTAACATGTTTTAAAAATCACTTTTAAACCACAAATATGAGAAGTTAAGAACCAATTCTTTAGAAGATGAATTACAAAGCCAACTTGTAATAAGATACTTTAGTGCCTTATTCACCTGATAAGAATAATTATGAGTACATAACTTAACATAGTAACACCTTAACAGTTCAACATTAACAAGCATTAACAAGAACAAAAAATAGTCGGTAGCGGATACGTACCTTGGTTCTATAATCGATTGTTCAAATTTCACTATCGATTGTCGCCGACGTAGGCCTTTCCGATCATTTGTCAATTATAATCGACCATCGGCACAACACTATAATATACTATTTGCGAAAGCCCGTTGAAACATTATACAATTACAGCTCAAATATTAACTCGTAAATGGAAATTGCATTCAGCAAGCAGATTTGCTTTTTTCCCATTAGAAAAGTTGTGTAAAGGTTCATGGATATATTTTTTATTTGTTTATCTTAAAGTGGATGTATTACACATAATTTGACAAAGGCAATTAAAAATATAGAAAATTCGATATAAAAGGAAACGAAACATTGAAATGATATAAGTGTTTTTTTATCTTTATTAAGTGTGCTTACTTTCAATAAAACAAATTAATCTTATGGAAGCGTACATGTATCAGAAATAAAATTGAGCAAAAGGATAGTAAACTGTCTATGAAAGCCGTTTCCAACACTTTATAAATAGAGATTTTATATTATCTTTAAACCTCTTTGAATAAGAAGTTTTGCATTTAACATAAGGAAAACTTAATGAAGCAATTATTCTTGTAAAATTTCGAATGCGATTGAAATGGCAGTCAACAAAAAAGTGCATATACATGTAGTATGCATAAACAATTATCTGATTTGTCTAGCTTGCATGATAATAATTCTTGTCTTTTATCATTTCAGCGCGGGAGTGTACATTTCCAGTAAATCCATTAAATGGTATGTATGACAAAGAAAGAGTCGTTTTTGGGGAACAACTTACGCTCACCTGTAACCTATCGGAATCAGAGCAGATTACTAGACAAGCTATGTGTTTGTACAATGGCACGGATAACGGAGTTGTGTTTGGCGGAGATGATATCACCGTCTGTCCAGGTATTATGAAGCTTCCGTAATATAGTAAACACATTAAGATCCTGTTCTCCCACGGTGTTATGGTCGTTTGCATTTTCCGCGGCGTCACCTTTTCATGTCTGCTCTTTAATGTAAGCATTTGTCATTGAATCGAAGCTTAACTTGTTCACAATATTACCGCAATATACGGCATTGTTTGGTAACACCAAATTCACACTCTTCACGCAGGAATGAGGAATGGCCGTTGAATTGTCGCTACTAGGCCGTTCTAAGCAGGCAATATATTCATTATTGAAATAACGGAATTCTAGTTATCAACACTATTCGGTTAGTTATCTGGCACTTATTTCTTTTGGTTTACACACAGCAAATAGTAGGTACTGTTTCCTATCTTGGGAAGATACCAGTGCAGTGGTCCATTTAATTAAAACATCGAAAAGAAAAAAATCAACAATCTTACATACATATGCGATAAGTATGTTTTCATTTCCTTAACCGAATATTTTCTACTTAAATACTGACCAAGGTTCAGTTTAAACAAGACAAACGAAAATATGACAAAACGTGATTAAATAGAGTATGAGTTACTTAACCAGGCAATGACAGTACAGATAGGCAATCAATAAGTTCTACGCTTAAACTTTCGCGGTTTCAATATTAATGCGAAAAACTACTAAATTTCGAGGTTTCAAATTACAGCCTACTGCCATTCATGAGATACACACTCCCTGTGTAAGATTTTGCGTTGACAATGTTTAAGCCAATGAGGTTGTATTTTAAGCTATGCTCACTCCGCCCATTTTTATGATTTTACTTCATGTCATCTAACTATTACTTCAATGAATGTCTATGGTAGAAAACGTTTGTGTTGACATTGGCATGTGAGCGACGCAATAGCGCTTCTTATGAATTATACAAGCGTGCCCTTCTGCTAATCTAATATGTTTCTGATGGCAACTCATCTCAACAAAATGTTGTCATCTTCCGTAGTAATTTGCGTTCAAATTTTACGTTAAATAATTCCTCTGAAATATCGCGTTTTTAGAATTATTTGTTTCATTTCGTAATTATTATGAATATTAGTTTTGATAATTATTTGTATTTAGTTGTACTCTATTAAATGCCATATCTTTGTTTTTATAAGCTATAAAAAGAAAAAAGAATTCGCGCGTTGTTGCTCAAGACTAATCTGGCATGGGTAATTTAAGATGGAATTTACCGTCACGGCTGTTTTCACTGGATATGTCTATCCGGTGTGGAAGCAATAATTACTCATCACGACTGAAAATGAGTGAAATATTTTGCAGCTTAGTATTTATTGTAAAAGAAAGGATATGCGTTTGTATAACAGAACAACCGGTTGAGATTCATGAAATGTCGTATATCATTGGTTCAATGACGTTGCGCTAGTCCAGTTAAAGCATAGTATTGGAATCAACAATGACGCCATTACACCTTGCGCTTCCTTGTTTTATTATGCTTTATAAGAAATATTCTGAAATAATGACTTAGCGAATGACTACTTAATGAGAGAAAACAGAAAAATTTAGGTTGTGACTACTGTATCAGATTTGCATTAGAAAATTTTCTTTTTAATTGTTTTGTAAAAAAGTAATTTTACGGAGTTTTGTTTAATGTGTGAAACACAATTCAATTATTTGACGAACATTTTTAGTAAAAACTTGTGGAGATCCGGACGATGTCATGCCGCAAGCGGGAACTTACTCTGGCAACAAACCACCAACCTTCACCTACTGGCCAACAACATCGAAGTTCACATTTGATTGTTTAGATGGCTTTAGTGTCACCGGGCACTCCGAAGAAGGTGACATGAATGTCAAGTGTAAAGCAAATAGCCGATGGAGTCTACAATCGTTGGGATGTTTTGGTATATTCATTTGCACTTCACCTAACACATATAAATATATATATATATAGTAATATCTCACTTCGGTTTTGCCATTACATTTAAGACAAGTCACGCAATGTCAAATACACAACTACTTGTATTTCATGCACTGTTTACCATTGTAAAATTAAGAAGCGACGAGGAATATGAATTGGCGTAGTTTGTGGATTGATATAATTTGGTGTAGCATACAAGCTAATGATGTAAATACCAGTTTTAGCATGTTTGAAAAGGAACATAAAAATGGGCTAATGCTACTCGAGTGCGGATGAAAGAAATTGCGAGCTACCACGCTAGTATCGACTTTAAACGTCTCCCCGTGCATTAAACATAAGTGCATTTTCAATTCACCAAGTGTTAAAAGGTTTATTTTGATTTGTCATTTTTTTGTTAAAGTGTAAGCGACATTTTGGTTTTGGTTTGTTTTTGAAGGAGAGATGTGCATAGATCATGGAACACCAGGTGACGCCAATCAAATCGCATCAAGTTATGACATTGGTGCAACACTAAGCTATGCATGCAAAAGAACAGGATTTAAACCAACAGGGCCAGATAACTACACCTGTAGATATATAAATGGTGCAGCAGTTTGGTCAGGCAATCTGGGCAACGTTCTTCCTACGTGTGAAGGTAATTATGAACTAATTGAAATTTAAGATATTGTTTAAATCTTTGAAATATATTTAAAAATATGTGCTATGTACTAGGTAAATTAAGTACACAAAACATCAAACAAAATTTAGAATGACTGTGTATTACTCTTTAGGAACCTTAGTTTGAAAGCCTGAATTAATTTACATTGTCAATAAAATGACATAATCATTGTTGATAAGGTTTTAAACAAATGTTTAAAATGTATTTAAAGTTTCATTTCTAACAGACATCCGAGAACCGACGTACGATGCATGCCAGACAGAACCACAGACTGCATTTAAAATGCAATCCGCAGATTTTAAGGTTCCGACATTTAGTGACAACTTTGCGATTTTGAGTGTTTCTAAATCTGGCCTCGCTCGCCCGGGAGATGTGTTGACATCGAATGAAAATGTTTCGTACACGGCGAATGATTTTAATGGAAATTCAGCGACTTGCTCTAATTATATTGTAGTTTCAGGTATATCAGTAGTGCATACTTAAAACTTCAATAATTAAGAGTCGGTGTATAAAGGCGTTTAAGCTACAAAAATTAATCCCATATATAATTACCTAAACATTCTTACTTACTTTTTTCCACCATGCAAACATTTGGCAACATAATAAAGAACTATTTGAGATTAGTGTTAACTCCGATGTTTTGTTTCTTTTATAGAACGCAAGAAACCCTCCACTGATTGCCCGTCTCAGAAAATCATCAGTGTCGGCGATAGGGGTGAAGCTGTGTACTATGTGAGCGATTGGAAAACACAATATTACCAGGAGGTGGACGCGCACACTACTGAGCTTTTATCCATCGTGCCAGCATCTGTGACCTCTAACGTAAGCAAAATAGGGGTCTCGGAAGAAATCGTGGTAACCATACGGTTTGCAGACGGGACAAATGTGGGCGAGGAGGCACAATGTAAATTCAGAGTTTTCTATGAAGGTAAACATCGCCATGATGAGATTTTAGCGACTGTCTATTATTTCTTCATATCTTCTGTTATAGTTTCATTAATTGTTAATTTAATTTTATTAAGCTCTTCAATATGTACTACAAACATACTTATTATGTACAATGTCTTGGTATATCTGTAATGGATAATAATTGTTCTTATTATAGCTTTAATGAATAATTAAAATCATAACAAAGCTATAATTGCCATTCCTATATAGCTATATCCATTTAGTTTATATATTTAATTCAGCTGGTGATTGCTTTGAAGAAAGCTTATTTAGTGACAGTTTCTCAACAACGGACTGTACAGATGCTGGAGTAGGTGGCTTAGAATGTACTCGAACATGCAGAAACGGATATGTGTTTGGAAATGGAGCCCCATCAAAGACATTCATTTGCACTTCACCTAACACTTGGGATTTTGACCAAGCGGACCCAACAAATCGATATTGTCTCCGTATGTTTTATATAAATGTCCAAACTGATACACAATTTTACAATAAACAATTTAATGCGTGAACTTTTAGAACGTAAAATTAAGACGTTCATCAATCATACTTTGTATATCTTTATATGTGTGCTTGATAAAGAATATATTTTAATTCTTTCAGCAATACAAAACTCTGACGATACCATCGACATCCAAGTATACTATGATTACGCCTATTCAAACCACAATTGCTTTGGGAATTATTTCACAAAGGTGAAGGGTGAGCTCAGTACCTTTGAAAACAAAATTCGGTCATCTTGCAATTTAAACTGGGATGTACAAGTCGTTACAGCAGCGTTGGTTAAAACAACCAAGGTTAGATTTAAAGAATTGTATTATGACACATTACCAGATGTACTGCTTTAATAGCATGAGTAGGGAAAAAGGAAATAAGCGTCAGAATCAGAGTTGTTTAGTGGTATAGATGTCCTCCTTTCATCTTAGAAGCTGTGGGTTGGAGCCCCAGCAGTCAAACTTTCATTTGGTCTCTTATATTTGAAAATTTTGTTGGTTTTGTTTCGACCAAAATAACAGAAACAATCTGACGTTATTCTAAAAGCGATAAGTTGTCAGTACAAACGAGCTAAAGGAATGAGTATAATCTACAAAGTGTAGAATTTACTTTCATTAGAAAAAAGTGGTGGTAAATATCGTCACATTGTTAAATGGTTGCTACTGGCCAAATTAAAAGTACGATTGTCAATGTCTGTGTTTGAATATACGTTTGTTAAAACATTTATTTTTTTATAGTTTTCAGCGACGTTAAAATTGACTTTGCTTTCGACTGCAACAACCACTGAGAAGAACAACTGTTATGACATTATACGTTATAACTCTGCATTGTTTAATTTCGGAAATAATCAATTGGCATGCAGTAATGGTTCCGCTACAATAAGTGTTAATTCAACTGCCACTGGGAATATAGAGGTTACCTGCCGACAGAACTATCACTTTAAAGTGCCAAGTACCGACCTAACTGAGGACGTTTGCGGTGGGTTATAAAAGGATAAACATTATAATTGACGTATATGCACAATAAAACTGCGTTTCTAATTGGTGTTTATAATCCATCAATATGAAAATGATGAAAGACGTGAAATATAAAAAAATATTGTTTTCTTTAAGGTAGAATCTAAGAATATGGAAAAATGCCTGTTATTTTTCGTCCTCTATTGTTAAAGGAAAATATATATACGAGTTTTGCTATTGAAACAACTTTTTAACAGTTTAAGACAAACAAATTAAGACATTGTTGGCATTGTTTAGAATACAGAATCTTTTAAGCTCGACTAATCGAAAAATAAGGAGGTTTTACTACTCGCCCCGGCGTAGGCATTTGGCATGTTGCCATTTTCACTTATATTTCAAATACCCCTCATTCAATACACTTAATACTATACACAGTTGTTCAGGAAAATTCCACTTTGAGGTTACTTAACTCCATATTATCTTAAATACAAATGATGGCCCCTGATTGACATTAGTCAACGTTTTAGGGCACATTGGGCAAGTTTGGGTTTTCACTAATTAATTCTGTATCCTTCATTTAATGGACTGAATACTCCACATCTTTGTTTACGGCCATAAAACAATTAAGTTACATACCTCCATATTTACTCTTAATACAAATACTGGTCTTTGATTGACCTTTTTTTATACATTTTATATTCATTGTTTATTGCTTTTAACAGGCACATATTGTATATATTAAACCAAAGTAAAACTAGGTTATGTAGGAAGTGTTTATAGAGGCTTCACATGGGGTTGCATTTGGGGTCCCTAGGGTGAAGGTCACGGTCACTCTATACAAAAAGAAAAAAAGGTTTAAACTGATTCTCACAACGAAGGCTGTAATTCTTCTGTCAATCATTGGAAACCTGGTTTCGTCGCATTGCGGCATTTCTTGTTTACTTGTTAACTTGTTTTTTCATTATTCCTTTAAAGGGACATATTACATCATCATTGTATTCATTTCTAAGACAAAGCGGCGTATAGTCGAGCGCGATGTTCTACGACAGCTCTAGTTTATTGACATCTGTAGGCTCAATACTTACTTATAAAACGTGTTTCTTGCCAACAATCAGAAACATAAATAGATTTGAACATAAGCCAGAGTATTCATACAACTTATATTCTAAAGTACTGTTGTAGTGCCATGCGGTCCTGGCTTGATCTACAATTCTTCATCACAATCATGTGAAGCATGCCCTGATGTCCAGTACAGCGGAAACACCATGCAGAGAACGTGTCTATCATGCAACAGTGGTTCCTATCCAAACGTAGCAGGAACGCATTGTCAAGGTAGCATACATTTTTAATTAATGAAATAAGACTGTTTTTTTTTTAAATTGGAAAAGCAGTGTTTTAATAAAAAAACGCTCGGGCATTCTTGAGCTTTCTGGTACAGAGCCTTTTGGACTCAACACTTTATGATTATAAAAAAGTAGAGTTATACTTAATATTAAGAGTTCCGAACCCCAACAGTTTTTAATTATTGAGATAATCCATTGGTCCGTATAACTGACATAACTGAAACTTGACCACACGGGAAATTTCCGACAGGTGAGATTTGGATGACCCGGTGAAACCGCCACCGGGAAATAAACTTTTGTTTCAATGACTTATCGATGTGGGAACCTCCCCGACCCCTGGAATTTTGACAATTTGCCTTGTTGTTTTGTAGGGAGTTAAGCAATTAATATTGCAGTTTGTTGAAATTTCCTGTATGTGACAACGATATGTGTATAACCACAAACAACTTGTTTTTATTCTGTTTTTTTATTATCTATATCAAATCACTACAGTTTTCTAGTGTCACAGCCTATTATACTATTAATATTGACGACAAATTAGGAGATACTTCTTCCTAGTTAGTAGATAATAAGTCATTATTAGCAGGAACAAAGAACTGATTAGGTGATACTAAGTCATAATCAGGAGATTTCTCGTAATTATACGATAATAATCCTTGTTAGGAGATACTATACAGTTATTTGGAGGTTCATAGTCCTGATCATAAGATACTCGCTAAGTCCAAACAATAATACTTATGTGAAACACTACAGAAAAAACAAGCTCAGCAGTCAAGTTAACGATACGATACGACAAGTTTATAACGACCAACGCTATAAGAGGTGAGCTGGGATCCTCCTGTTTTACATCATGCGAAGCTTCAAAAGGGGAGATTATGACGATTGATATCTAACACATGACTTAACACAGTTATTCATCGCTTAAAGAGCCTTGGCAAAGCGGCAACTTATATTTTTATTTAACAATTCATGCCATAGATATGTGTGGTCAATACGGTCAAAAATTGTTGATAGTAAAAAAAATAATAAAAGATATGTGATATTTTTTTCCTTTTCCGCTAAGAACTTTTGAGCTAATCGATTGGAAAAGAATAAAAATGCACTCAGATATAGATTTCCCTCTCTGAAAACTAAATAATGATTATCTCACGAGCAGAACTATAATCATTTTTTGAGTAAACTAATTTCTATAGAAAAGGTTATTATATATAATAATATGTGTATTATCATTTGATAAACAAGTATCCGATTCTCTGATTTCACCGACTTCCTAACAGGAAATTGTAATGCAATGGAAAATAAACGGCTTGTCATATATTAGTTTAAAAGAATAACATTTATTATATTTTCCTTGTTTTAAGTTACATGCCCGGCAGGATATACATCACCAGATGGGTTTTATCCCTGCACACCATGCCCTGCTGACTCGTACTCGGTGAATACAACAACATGCAAAAAGTGTCCGAACGGAGGGTCGACAGTCGGAGTACCAGCTGCCTCGTCTGAACGGCAATGTTTTGGCAAGTAGTGTTTTATATAAAATTATCATTATTGATGAAAGTAGGTATGATGTTAATCTTATACCTTGTTTTATACAGTAGAGTTATTTTAAAAGCTCTAAATATGAATTAAATCGTAAAGCAGACATACAAATAATTAATGCTTTATTAATAAATAAACCATCCATTCTATATGTATTGTCAAAACAAAAAAATTGTAACATAAAAGAAAAAACACATTTGTTTAGTTTCCAACAAAATATAATGTTTTCTATTAGTATTATCATATGTAGTTCTTTGAAGTTTAACCTGCATTGTTTGATGATACCTTCTTACTTAACCGATGTCCTTTTAATTCCAGACCCTTGCCCGGAGGGACAGTATTCTTTGTCTGGTTATATGTACACAGCATGCAATCCATGTCCCCTACATCATTACCAAGCTACGCCTGGGATGACGTATTGTGAGCAATGTCCTTCTTCTCATATGACATTACAAATGGGAAGCGTGAACAGTACATTTTGTCTACCTATAGAAGGTACGGTTTTGTCTGTCTTGTTTATTTCTCTTAAAAAGAACGAGAGGCTAAATAAAGCAAATTTCATTGTCAACGGATATACTACAAAAGTTTTTGTTAGTTCTACATAATCGATATAAAGTATTCCCGTAAAATTAAAAAATGGAATCAAACACAAGGGTTACATATTGAGAACATGAACAATTATTGCACAAAGTCAAAATAATGATAAGTATACATTAAAAAAAAATAATAAAAGCGTCATTAATAATTTGTGTTTGTGACTTTTTTTGCAGATTGTAACAGTGCTTACTGCAACGACAGAGGGACATGTGTAACAGCATTTGGACGGAAGAACTGCCAGTGCGGTAAGGAATATTTGCTTGTTAAATGATTTATAATTTTATAATCAAAATTATTTATAATTTATTAAATTTAATGCAGAAATTTTAATTTCATGAACGCACCTGTAACGGTATAGGACATTAATGAAAAACTCAGTATGTGAGTTATATGTAAATGTTAAGAACGTAAAAAAGAAAATGAATTGTGGCATTTGATAATTCAATTCCGGCATTGTGTTTATATTGTCCTTCATGGTTTGCATGTTTTCGTCTTTGCTGTTATGTGTAATTTTACCTTTTGTGCAGATAAAGTTTGTGTGAATTCTTAACTTCTCCATTATCCTAACTTATGTGCGTTTCAACAATGTGAGTGTTATGTGTAGTTAGAAGTGTGTTTGTTATCTTAATTAGCATTGAACTTAAGCTTTCAGTGCAGTTGAGCTTTGTGAGTAATCTTAGTTCATACGCAGTCAACTTTTGTGCTCGGTCTAAGCGCCAGGGCAATCAAAGTGTGTGTTATTTTAGCTTTGATTCATTTCATGTGTGTGCATAATTTCACTCTTTGTAAATTAAGGTTATGTGCCGTGTAGGCGTTTGTGTATAATCTTAGCGTCTTTGCAGTTAAAGTTTGTGAGTATTCGCAATGACCTTTGTGCGCAATCTTAGCAACTGAGCAATTAAAATATGTGCGTAGTATAAGCGGACATGCAATATTTGGCGTATCTTTACTTCTGTACAGAAAGCAGAAAGCTTCTGTGCAGTTAAAGTTTGTATGTAATCTTAGCTTCTATGCAGTTAACGTTTGTTTGTAATCTTAGCTACTCTGTAGTTTAAGTTTGTGCTTAATATTAACTCTTTAACTTAAGTTTGTATGTACACTAAGTGTCGGTGCAGATAAAATTTCTGTATAATTAAATTTTGTGTGTAACCAAAGCCTCTATGCAGTTAAATTTTGTGAGTAATTTCAAGTTTTGTACAGTTTAAGTTTGTGTGTTATCTTAACAACAGTGCAGTTAATGGTTGTGTATTATCTTAGCTACCGTGCTGTTAAATTGTGTGTGAAGCCTAAGGTTCCGTGGAATTTAAGTGTTTGTGTGTAACCTCAGCAACTGTGTAGTGAAAGTGTTTGTAATACTTGCTTCAGTACAGTTTAAGTTTGTGTGTGAACAAAGCATATAAGCAGTTTAATTTTGTTTAATTGAAACTTTTGCTCTGTTTAAGAGTAATCTTAGCGACTTTGTAATTTACAATTGGTGTGTAATCTAAGGTTCTATGCAGTTTAGGTTTGTTTGTAGTATTAGATTCTCTACAGTCAAAGTGTACGTGTAACCTCAAGTTGTATCAGGACAATATCAAGCAAGGCCATTTGTGTTACTAACATTTTTAACACCAGCTGATGGCTACTATGGCGAGCAATGCGAGGACAATTATCATATTTGCAATGGAAATCCTTGCACAAACGGTGGGACTTGTGTGCCTGGAGACGGCCCAACAGATTATACATGCACTTGTGTGACGGGTAAGTGTCTAGTATTTTTGGCATTTCTTTTAACATTGCTTATACAGTTGCATGCCTTCAAATAAATATTCATAATCGTCAAACCAAAAAAGATAGTTATTTGTGTCTTGCAAACAAAACCAGCATATAGTCCATTTTCAATAGATTCTCACAACATGTAAAAATGTTCTTATGACATGTTAGTTTTGCATTTTAGATAAGTCAGTTGTGACGGATAACTTTCTGTCCGAAAAGATCAATGTTCACTAATTTATTTTCCTCAAAACAGTTTTATGCGAGAAAGTGCATAAGGACCGCATAGAGAATCATCTTTCGTAAAACTAGCTTATCGTAAAATAATAACAGCTAGACAATCATATTTAAACACATAGCATTTGCTTATCCAATTTTACCATTCTTGTTTTCTTTTTGCATACGCATTCCCAATCCTAAAGCCGTGTCCATGCACTTAACATAGCACTTACATTTTGTCCAAAAGGCAAAAACGATGGTCAGATGTAAAACCTAATGTTTATGATAATCACATGCCAAAAGAACAAATCATACCACTTACATTGCACAGATATGTACAACGACTCATTGTACAGTTACGTACAAGGACTTATAACTCATTAAGGACTAATATGTAATGTTTAGCTATGAAAATATATCGTCAAAAATAGATCAACCCCTCAACGCCGAAGTTGCTTTACACTTTCCTTTCATTACTTTCAGATTATGATGTATGTATCATGGAAACAAAAGCTGAAATGATGTTAGGGAATGTCACTGGTCAACTTGGGTTTTCCATTGTTCAAGATAAAACGGAATGTGAACAACTTTGTCTAGAGGACGATAATTGCATAGAGGCGACATATTTGAAATCATCTATTGGTATTTCTGCCTGTACACGTTTCAACACAGCAGCTTATTTAGAAACCGCATATGTGGCGGGAACAGTTCACATGACAAAACACTGCACACCAGGTACTTGGTAACCACGTTTTCCAGGGGTAGGGCAAACAATTGTTTGGAAATAAAATTTGCCTTGTTGTTGGAACATTGCACAGTTGTTCTCAAGTAGTTGACTTCTCGCCTGAACAAAGCAACAGCACAAAATTAGTTCCATATCCATATAGACACGTTCATATCCAAATTCACATCTTTTCAGAATATTTGCTCATCATGTCTTTCAAGCGGCTGGCTTGACCCTGATGGCGTTTGTCCGTCAAAAAATTCAAGTATTTACAGAGCGAAGCAAACACATGCGGACGGATTAGTGCAAAGTGGACGTAACTCTTTCTATTGCTATGGAATTACGACCGTTTTGCGCCAATGTGTGTAACCTAAAGAGTTACAATTGTCTATATGTATGTTATCCATTTCTGGTCAAATTTGCCCGAATCTAGTTGCAATTAAAAACCTGGTCTTCGTCGCATTGCGCCATGTATAGTATTACATTATTTGAAAACAAGAAATTTGTAAGCACCGACCTCTTTGTTTATATATTATTAAACCCTATTTACAATATTAAGTATATATTGAGTAAAAATGCCGCTTTTTCACGAGTATATATGCAAAAAGCTACAGAAACATGCTCAGTAGCACAAAGTTTAAACATAAACCCGGTTAAGTGGCAATGGGCAAACGCCAAAGACATAGAACACAAATTCACAAACAAAAAACATAGAACAGCACAAAATTCTATAAACAGCACAGTGCATAAATACTATATATACATATAAATAATTGGTATGTTTTTAAGATATTGATCTTGAGACACGTTTAATTTTATTTATAAAATGCTGCTTGTGTGTTTGCACTTGTCTTAGAACGAAAAATAAATTAAATTTTCAGGATTTACTGGCGATATTTGTGAGATAGACAACATTGACAACTGTAACAATTCTCAATGTCACGAATATTCGCGATGCTTGGACAAAATCAACGGCTATGAGTGTATTTGCTCTTCATCTGGTGGATTCGGTGGGCAATAGTAAGTTAGTAGACACAAGACAAACATGTGTCAACAGTTAATGGCATTACATGAACATTATGGTGTCACCTGTTGCTTTAAATTTTCTAAAGAAAATTAAAAAATGTGAGTGTATACATTTGTTTTTCTCTGTGACGTAAACTTAAAAAAAATATTATAGAAAGTGAATTATATTGCATCAAAATTGTGAACAACAATCAATTAAGCATTTGAGAATTAGATAAGTCTATTTTGCCTGACTTTCTAATTTAATTTGCATGCGGAGCAAACACGATTTTGCTATATGTAATAGTATCATAGTACATCATTATTAAATATTTAAATGACTAAGATACGATAGAGGATGGGAGTAATCAGCACACATAATCTACAAATAAGCCACTGCATAAGCATGGTTTGGTGTATATGTTGATATATAATATAAACAAAATCACAAATACACGTTATGTTTTTTTGTTGTTTTTTTAATGAAATATTTTCGGCGTAAGACCTTCATCAGACTGACGACAAATAAGCAATCATAGACATGAAGTGACGTCAATGTCATACGCTGTTCAGTGGAATATATGATACAATTATTAAGTTTCATTATAGCCTAACACATCTTCTGTTATGTATGCTTTGTTCTAACTTAGAAACTCGAATAAGATTAAGTTGCTCTTCGGAACATACCTTGACCATTATTAAAGTTGTAAGCTATGTGAATCGCTCGACAAGCGCGTATTGTCTCTGGCAACGTGTGTATCAAATTTAGTTTAGATATATTGAATGTTTTATAAGTTGAAATAAAGTTTAGGCTTGGACGCAAACGACATTGACACAGACAACACCATCAAAGCGAAACACAGACGAGTTAATAAACCGATCAGATTTCAAACAATAGAGAACAAGGAACAAGTTACAAGTTCAGTAGGCAGAAGCTTTATTCAGGCCCTATCCAGTTCGACATCTAAAAAAACTCTGCGTGTTTGAGAACGAAAATGAAATTGAAGTAAACTGACTTTCTATCATCAAACGATTCGTTGCCAAAGAGCGCGTTTAATGCATGAAATACAATTCTTATTACGTAGACTTATTATCTGTTGCATAGGATTGTTTTTAAGCTATCTTGTGCTATCTTGAGCACAAAGTACTTGGTGTGAGCTATTGTGATAGGGTGATTGTTCGACGTCTGTCGTCGTTCGTCGTCCGTCCATCGTCAACATTTTTCTTCAAATAAATGCTTCTCCTGAACCACAAGAACAGTTTCAAACAAACCTCACAGTAATGTTCCATAGATGGACCTCTTTCAGATTCATCCAATAAAACTTGGTTAGATGCAGAATTCCGGCAACCGAGAGGAAAATCGTCTCTTCAGAAACCGCAGGCCCGATTTTGAAAATAATACAAAAATGTTCTTAAGGTGATTCTTTATTTTTAAATTCCTTCACGTATTACTGAATTGTACAAAAACATGCTTCTGTTGAAAATTCCCTTGCCCGATTTTAAATTAAGTTCACAGAAAAAATCTTAAGATGACTATCTATCAAATTCCTCCACACCCCATCACCCCATGTTGATTCGTTAAAAGACATGGCCACCGGAACACTTAAAGAATCGTGTTTTTAGACTTTCGGCACGATTTCAAAATATTTAATGGGAAAGAGTTCTTAAGATGACCCTCTGAAAAAAATCATTCATCTCAAGTTGATTCATAAAAGATCATGGCCACCAGTGTAGGGGCTACTTTTCACTTTATGTCTATAGGGAAAACTTGGTCCTATTTCAAAATATGTTTAAAGAAATGTTCCTTATGTGATACTCTTATAACAATTATTATGGTCATCATCATCATCATCATCATCTTCTTCTTCTTCTTCTTCTTCTTCTTCTTCTTCTTCTTCTTCTTCTTCTTCTTCTTCTTCTTCTTCTTCTTCTTCTTCTTCTTCTTCTTCTTCTTCTTGTTATTATTATTAGAAGTAGTAGTAGTAGTAGTAGTAGTAGTAGTAGTAGTAGTAGTAGTAGTAGTAGTAGTAGTAGTAGTAGTAGTCAGAGTAGTAGTAGTAGTAGTAGTAGTAGTAGTAGTAGTAGTAGTAGTAGTAGTAGTAGTAGTAGTAGTAGTAGTAGTAGTAGTAGTAGTCAGAGTATATTATTTAGTAGTAGTAAAGAATAATCATTTATTTTTTTATTATTTTATTGTTTAACAATCGATAAAAATATCAACATCAAACTTCATGAAACTATTCACAGTATAATTGTGCTCTTTTGTGACCAGTTATGTAGCTCCAACTTAGATTTTATAACTTTTTAATCAAAAACATATTTATCATATCTTTAAAAAAAAATCCCCTGCGGTGTATAGGCGGGTGTGCGTTTGGGCGGGCGGCGTTCAGTATGTATTTATTTTTAGAGCCCTTTGTTCAATCAGGTGAGTGATATAGGGCCAGCTTAGCCCTCTTGTTAACAACATGGGATCGCTCGAAACAATACATCCTTTAGGGCTTCATTGGCCTGAATATTTCAAGTGTCAAAAGGACTTTAATTAAACGTTGTAGTATACTTTTATATGAAGATTTTGAAATTAATATTTCAGCTGTAAAACTTCAACAAATCCCTGTGATGATTTACCATGCCAACATGGAACATGCAAAAGTTTTGACAATGTTCGATATGAATGCACTTGCCATGACGGGTATGATGGCATCAACTGCGACAATAACATTAGCAAGTTTTTACCTTCTTGCATTTTATAGCTCCAATTAAGTTTATAAGTAAGCTGGGTATAGCTTTTTGGCGACAAATTTATGTAGTGTTTCGAAAATCTGCTATGCCCCTGAGGTTAAAACAATTTAACATTTTTGAGTGATACAAGGGTAATACCCAGTACTAATCATCAAATATGCTCCCAGTGGGGGTCGCACCCGGAACCAACTGAATTTACGTCTGCTACGCTAAACACTCGGTCATTGATGATACTTTTACTACGTGATATACAAAACTCATTAGATAACGCAGCTTTAAGTTTTATTCATCTTCTCCACTCTTATGCTTTTCATAAAAACGATTGAATGTTTTTTAACCATTGTGGTAGTACTTTAAATGATTTGAACACGATAAATAAGTAGATCAACATTATAATGATTTAACACACGTCATTAATCACAGTATAATCTATTTGCGTTATAATTTATTCAATAACCTTTGCAGACGAGTGTAACGAACACCCCGATGCATGCATGTATGGTGGAACATGCCTTGACCGTGTGAATGGATACCAGTGTAATTGCATGTCTGGTTTTTCGGGAGAACACTGTGAGAATGTACCGAACTACTGCTCACCTGGTGACTGTCAAGAGGAAAACGTTTGCTATAGCAGTTTAGATGCACATGATGGTGTTTGTTCATGCGATTCTCGTTTTTTCGAGCCGGGTATTATTTCTTTTACCAATACTTTTGGTCGTCTTAATTTTGAAAGGATTTGAATTTAGCAAATTGGTTGAGATGTCCATAGAACACCTAGTTAAATATTCATTTTGCCATTGCTTTCTGATGATGAAATTCTGTCGTCTCTAACATTAATCCTTGCAAATTTTACCAAAACCAACAACACTGGTACACAGAGGCCAGCCATGTAGCCAAACATTTAACGATGAGTGTATTTAGTGTCACATTGAAACTATCATACCAAATTGTAGCCATCTACACTAATTTACTTATAACTTCCAGGTTTGATCGTCTGCTTGTATAAGTTCCAGAACGATTTTATTCAATTTTGCCCTTAATACAAGGCTTTTAATTGGTAAAAAAGATCAGATACAATTTTGTACTAGGTCCAAGACAGTGACAATATACTGATCTACGAAGATTTAATTTAGAATTCAGTCTCAACCTGAAAACATGGAAACTTTAGTAAAAGTATATCCAAACTTAAAAAAGAGCCTAGGACTTCAGAAAAGGCGTACTGTAGGGTGATGAGGGAAAATTTTACAATATCTGAAGACTTTATATGACTTCAAATATTGTGTGTGTATACTATTGCACCTAGAACTGAGTGATAGGCCACATGTTAGGAGTAAGACATGGAATTGTTTGTGTGTTTTTGTAAAAATATGAGTGATTGAAATAGTTTTCATCATTACAGTTGAACAGTGCAAGTTTAATTATCTTCTCTAAATAGAAGCTTTCAGCATTAGGCTAAATATCCTATGCACGTTTACGGTGATAATACAGTATTAACTAGATTAAGTTGTCGAGTGCACAAATCAGCGTCTTGTGATTCACAAGAAAGAAATATAGAAACTTGCAATATCACCTACAATTATCAGTTTTTAGAGAAGCATTGATATATTTTATATGACTTCAAATATTGTGTGTGTATACTATTGCACCTAGAACTGAGTGATAGGCCACATGTTAGGAGTAAGACATGGAATTGTTTGTGTGTTTTTGTAAAAATATGAGTGATTTAAATAGTTTTCATCATTACAGTTGAACAGTGCAAGTTTAATTATCTACTCTAATTAGAAGCTTTCAGCATTAGGCTAAATATCCTATGCACGTTTACGGTGATAATACAGTATGAACTAGATTAAGTTGTCGAGTGCACAAGTCAGCGTCTTGTGATTCACAAGAAAGAAATATAGAAACTTGCAATATCACCTACAACTATCAGTTTTTAGAGAAGCATTGAAATATTGATTTTATTTCATTACAGTGTACATCTGTGATATGCAAGACACAAGTGGGAAAATTCTTGGCGACCCTGAGCCTAATGTTATAGGTTACGTGAGGATTGTGCAATCTATTCAGGAATGTAAAGACTTATGTCAGTATGAACCTGATTGTGGTTATGCTGAATATCAAGAGTTTCCAGCCGCTAAAGCATGCCTTCTGTACCAAAGAGGCACATTAAATGAAATAGACAACGCAATATCAACTATTATCAAGAAGGACTGCAGCATTGAAGGTAATTAAATTCCACGTTCCTTGTTAGGCTTTTGATTAACTGCAACTGAGAGCAGCGGCAACTTAAAAACCGCGATATAAATGTTAATGTAATGCCGCCATGAACCTCAAATAACATATAATTAAATCTTGCTCAATTGCGAATTATCAGATGTTGGTAACAATTTGAAAAACAAATGTCCAGCCTTTGTCCGCCGTCAGTTGACAACACTGTTTTCATCGTGATTGTCCATGCACCGGGGAGTTTTTAAACCATAACACAGTTATTCTCCTACCCACATGTCAGGAGATACTATTATATAGTATTATACCTTACCATAAATATGTACATATAAAGTCGATCTGTCCGTTTATCAGTATTTTTTAATTAAACTCCAGTTTTATGACGTCAGGGGTCCATATTATATTTTGGCCGGTCTGGACCTCGGAAATAAATAATATAGACCGCTGACTTCCAAAAAAAATGGTGAAAACGACTTGCAATTATTTTTCTAAACGGCGAACAATTTTAGCAAGTAAACATTGATTGCTTTGTTCAATAAAATACATCAAAGTATCGCCTCGGTCCATATATACTTTCGGTGGCTGAGTGGCCATATATATATATATTGAAGAAATAATTAACAAAAAATAATACACCACTGAGGGTCATATGGCATTATATATTATAATGTTATTAATGAGGTGATTTCACATTGGCCTAGTTGTTTGTCCGAGGTAGGCTGTATTTGCCTGAGCCCGGATGGCGAATATGAAATCACCTAATAAATAAGTATGCTATTAATTATGTATTACATGTGGTTCGACATTTTGGTTAATAAACATTCTAATAACTTACCTTAAGGATATATTTGAAGCCTGTTTATCGCTTATTCATTAATGGTGTCCGCCTTTTTTGACTTGACTTTGCTGATTTTGACATGCATCCTTTAGTGACATTGCACATACTTATCATAAAAGCGCTGTACAGCATGTCTTTTCGTCTTTAATTCGTAAATTGTTAGCCAAAACGTCAATTTTTTCACCTTGTCGTCTTTTGTACAAAACCATGATGGTCGTTAAACCACCAACGGGTTAAATAAACTGTATAATCAAACCATACAAAGTGGTTTAAGTATTTAATAGGCTAGTTATTTCAAATAGGTTTTAAACGAAGCACAATATTTTCAAAACCGTCGGAAAAAACGGAAAACAAAATGAAAATGGTCCATTTCTGAAATCCTATATTTGGCGAGTTTTGTAGCCAATCAAAACGGGGGAAATTCATATTGGCCGAGTTTGATTGATATTGGCCGAATTTGGTTGATATTGGCCGAGTTTTGACATTTATTGTGTACAATTGTCTGGTATTGGCTCCGAGATTGACGCTGTATTGCGTCAAATACGTAATAGGTTTTAAATGTTCAGTATTTTTAACGTTTCCGAAGCTTCGAGACGTAGTAAGAAAACCACTGGCGGCACTTCTGAGATGTTTGTTAAATTCATAGCGTTCTATCATAAACAGTTCCAAGTTGTGTCAGTTCTACTTAACTTTCATGAATTTCATCAACATATAGGTCTTAAAGAAAACTACAATAACAAATTATATTGTTTTTAGTCGTAACGTTGAATTCATTCATGAGCGTCGCTTAAAACGGTGAAATTTTGAAACTCCTGTAAAATTTAAAATATATTGAATTTCGAAAACACTTTTGCTACCAAGTGATTGGTATTTAATATATACGTTACCGACTTCCTTTTCATCGATGTATCTTACACTGTCCTTTGTTTTAATGAATACTAACCGCTTGCCTAAACTTACAGATATTAATTTTCCGGAAAGAAAGTAGGTGAACACTATGTACTAAATACATACAGGAAATGAATACTAAAAGCTTTACAAGATACAATAATCTTTATTTAAAGTCAGGTATGTGTTACCAAGAAACAACAGCTCAGTGAGCTATTTTCCGATATGCTTTATGATGCTTCCAAACATAACAATGATATATTTACGTAAAAGTAACTGTACAATGTAACCAATAATTTTCATTAAATGCGAGCGCGAAACGAGAGTTGTATGATTTCAATCCCGAGGGTAACGAGTGTAGTAAACCTTAGCGTTTAATGAATAGTTCGTGTAGGTGCATCTCGTAGTTATTTATCTGCACTCTTACTTCAAACTAAAAACTTGACCTTTTATGAGAATAACTAATTGAACGGCAGAAACGGAGCTAATGGTACGATAGTAGTATTTTAAATAAACCTAGTCGTAATTTCCATAATGAATGTACCCATCCCCCATACGTACCGAATACACGGTTTACCTAAATCCTGCGTAGCAAATACTATTATATACTATTTCGGAGTTTATATACAAATTATAACAGGTGTCGTGTTTCTGCGTACTTTGTACTGAATACCGCAATCTTGTATACACAGTCCTCCTTTAAATACCCCAAACTACCGCGAACGAAAACATATGGCGGTGCTTGCTCATAATTTAGCTCACAATTATTGTTATATATTTATATTTCCTATGCATGTTTAATTGTCGTTTCCACATACATATAATCATTGACACTTGTCACATATTGATTTTTTGGCATACGAACAGTTTCTTCGTCGAATGAAATATACCTTTTTTTTCTTATCTCAGCCATATTATACAGACATTTAAAGAAAATGCAACGTTAATTCTATACAGTTTAAACATTCGGTCAAATTGTACATGAATTTTCATAAGACTATATGATATCAAATTAGTGTGAAACAAAACTCGCCGTCTGCTTTGGGAAAGCTAAGGTGGTGAAGAGCAAAAACAAACGTTTCAATATAAATGTCAGTAGTAAACTTCGAATACTCGTAGCATTATAATTGTTAAGAATATTAAAAATATATAAAAACAAAAGTTTATATCGAAGCAATCGTGCATAAAACGAATGGTTATTGACGGATTATAATTCTAATACAAGTTAATGGTCGAGTTCTTCCTTAAGGGGTATATTGAATAGCACAGCAGGTCACGTGGGCTAAGATTAGCCCTTCAATTTCTTCCGGAAGGTCTGTCTATACCAGCGCTATTTCACATTATTATGTCAATACTAGCATGAGTTTATTTCTCAGATGAGAGATCTTGGGCCAACAAACATTTCATTTGTTGAACGTCCTTGACAGCAGCCTGTGTAAAACATTGATAAAATACTTGTCCAATGATTACTGTCTTTAAGATATTGATACGGCTCGTGAAAATATAAATTTTGTAAATCGAATTTCACTTTAACACAATGCCAGCTGTAACATATTATAATCATGCAAGAAAAAAGAAAACACAGGGCAAATAAAGATGTCAAATTTAAAAAAAGCTAAATGTGCATTAGTGTTAAACACTTGTTTATATTTTAGGAACTCATTATAACTGCAATAGAAAGGCAACCCCCTGCGATACAATTACTTGTTACAACAACGGAACCTGCTCAGATAACGGCTTTGTAGCTAACTGCCAATGTGCCGCGGGCTTCTGGGGTACTCGATGTCAGTACAGTGTAGACGATTGTGTTAATAACAATTGCCAGAATGGTGCTGTATGTGTTGATGGCTATCTTGGTTTTACATGTGAATGTCCTGTGGGATTTGTAGGTAAGAAAGTCATTTTCACCATATTACGTAATGGTTGAATGTTCTCATATGTGTATATGCATGTTATATGGACTCGTTTATTATTTTAGACCAAACAAATGTTCCTGTTATCTGAAACACTTATTTGATATTTATGTTATAACTAACAATTTGATACCTAAAATGCAGAAAAATACAAATTAAGAATAAAACGATTATCTGGTTTGTGACAGGATCGAACCAACGCTAGTACGGTAAATAAAGATAATCGATACTAAATCCAGCCGGCAAAAGGAACTCGAACACATTAAGCTAGATATATATTATTCCTTTAAAACCCTCGACAGCATCACATGACACTGTCAATCAACTAATCACGCTACAGAATATTGCTGAATGCGTAAGCAACGTTTTTTGAAATCGTGGACTACAAAGACCCTATTTGAGCATAATATAAACACTTGTTGTATTAATATTTAAATTAAAAATACTTAAATGTGTTAATCAACGCAACAAACACAAGAATATTTACGATATGTTTG
Source organism: Mya arenaria (assembly GCF_026914265.1). Taxonomy (NCBI): domain Eukaryota; kingdom Metazoa; phylum Mollusca; class Bivalvia; order Myida; family Myidae; genus Mya; species Mya arenaria. The sequence continues at coordinate 2,056,273 of NC_069123.1, forward strand.
CGTTTGGTGTGTTCATTCAATATTTGTATTTTTATGTAAACGTCTCAATATACATAAATAAGGTATTGTTTTGTATGTTTGGTCAAAATTATTAATTATTGGTAAAAATTAAAAGATGACCAGGTGGAGAGGGTAACTGTTGAAAAGTATTATTCTGAAGTCAAAGTATTAAACGAATATAACTACGGTGCAGTTTAATTCAACAGGAAACCAGTGTGAGACCAATACTGATGACTGTCCTGGACTTTGTAACACTATATATGGAATATGTCAGGACCTTGTTGATGGCTACAAATGTGTCTGTGAACCTGGATATCAGGGTAGCAATTGCGAGGTTAGTTTCAAAGATACACTATCGCAGTGGTTAGAAATAATAACACCGATATTTATTAAAACAAACATTAATAACTATCAGAAAATACATTTTGTATTTTGTTTCTTAATTGGTACGCAAAATCAAAGATATCGAACACTCATGAATTTCAAGTTAATAGCAGTACAATCACTCAACCGAATGAAAAGCACTTTTTATACATGTCCATTAAAGTGACACTCTTATTCAAAATCAATACATACACATGTATAACAAACATCAATTTTGTGTCATAAATCTTTATCTACTTAAAAAAGAAGGCATTTATGGAACATATTTACTACTGATAACAAGATCGTAACCGTGTTTTATTGTGTTTTTTAAAAGCTGAAAACGCAAAAATATTAAATAATTGGTGAATGCTGAAAGATGAACAGTTTCTGCACATTTCTTTCAAAATAAACTCGGAGTCCTTCATAAGAAGCATTGTTTTTTAAATGTATTCATCCTTTCTGGTATCTTTGAACAATTGTATGAACTGTAGTAAATCGTATGTGGGAGTAATACTGCATCTTTAAGACGTATATTACAGCTGTGTAATAACAGTAGTGTCTGTCAGGCCTAAATCCTAAATGTGTCTTTAACAGGATCTTGGCCAAAGTTTGAACTTATTACTTGGCGCTGAAACTTCCATTGCTTTGCTTCCCGAACTTGCGATTCTAGAATGTATTTGTTTCGAATTTTAAGCTAGAAATAGACGAATGCCTCTCATATCCGTGTAAACATGGAGCCGAGTGTGAAGATATGGTAAATGACTACTCATGTAAGTGTAAAGAGGGCTGGACAGGCAAGAACTGCGACATGGAAATAGATCATTGCAAAACACGGAGCTGTGAGAATAGCGGAGAGTGCTTCAATTTACCAGAGTCATCATTTTGCAGGTGACTATATCTGAGTTTGATTTGATTTGAGTTTGATTAAACGAGGTTTATGTTTAAACTTTTGGTTAATGAGCTTGTTTCCGTAGTTTTGAACATAAGTATTGAGTTAAAGGAATTTTATAAAGCATTCAACAAGAGGAGAGGCACAAATAGTTTCATTCGAATCCAAGAAACTCTTTGACTTCCTGTTATTATGTCTTCTCTGAGCAGTTGCTTTGTGACTTAACTTTGTCTCATTGAATGCCAGTCCTTTACATAATTATCAAATTCATAAAATAATAAGGCAGCTGATTGCAGTTTTTTATGTTACGTATTCATTTTCAAGGTGAAATATTTATTCCCTATGCATTATAAAATACTTCTTATGAAAGCAAGGTTTATTCTTCGTGGCATTTTGATGTTAAACGGGTCATGTCGGATTTCCCGTAAGCAGGACAAGCACAAGCTATTTGGTCAGTACGCGCCAAATGTAATATTGACGTAATTGATTTTTGTTGCAGATGTGAAGGCGGTGCACTTGGAGAGAACTGTGAAAACGCAACATTAGTATGTGATGTCATGAGCGGAACTGACGTCTGTCAAAATGGAGGTCTGTGCACAAACAGATCAGGAACAGCCTCGTGCGAATGTCATCCAGGTAGTTAGAATAAAGTGATCATGTGGACCAAGTTTCATTAAAGGATCTTTTTAATAGCTTTCAAAATCTTAAATCTGTATGGACAGTTCAGAAAGCGACTAATAATAATAATAATAATAATAATAATAATAATAATAATAATAATAATAGTAATAATAATGCAAACAAAAAACGTTTTAAGACATATGGTTTGGGAAAATAGTCTTGGTTCTCACAATTATCACAATTAAGGGCCACAATTTTAATTGTTTCTGTTTCTGATTGGGCGCTTTCAAACATGCAAACCAATGTATGTTGTGCGTCTTCTATGAAGCTTGACAGACTCAAACGATGACGTCGTCGCACACATCGTTGTCAGTCTATGTCGTTTCACTTTTTTCGTTTTCAATCAATAACATTTGAAAGAGTTTGTGTAGGATTGGTCATTGTCATAGTCTTCAGATCATGTCGGGGTCCCAAGATTAAAGGTCAAGGTCATGGTAGCCTTTTCTTTCCTAGAAACTATAATGGAAATAAGGAGAGGCGTTACATTTGATTTGCGGAATTCTGGGGTTTTTATCGTGGAAACTGTATAAGTATTATTTTGCTATCAATGAATGCTTGAAGGTTTAATGGGAATGTGTTTTGTGGTACGTGCTTTCTTTTGTAATCAAAAGTTTTGTAAAAAAATATACATGAAACGAAAATAATATTATTAAAAAATGCTAACACAAAATAACCCTAGTATAACCTTACCCTTTTCTGTATGAGGTCAATATTTAAGTTTCTGCAATGCACTCACATTGTACTACCTAATTCTCACACATATGGCACACTCATACATATATACTAAACAAACACATATATATTTGCAAGCGTTAGTCACAAACGGATTACAAATAATTGACATCTGCTAACTTTATTATGAATAAATAATACTTGATTTCCTTTTATAGATTATGATGTGCGGCGGTGCTATTTTGACGAAGGACTTGTCGGATTTACTGGAGGTACAAGTGAAACGTTAGACTTCAACCAAGCACAGAGCCTTGAAGAATGTAAAACCAGATGCTTACAAAAACCAAACTGCGGCGATATGGTGTTTTTGACTTTATCTAGACTATTTTATTGTTATTTGTATGAGCGGGAGAAGTTTGTGTCAACATCAGATGAACCTACGAGAGTGCATTATCGAAGAATTTGTCCCACAGGTATGAAACATGCTTCTATGGTGAAAGAGAACATTTGATAATAAATGTTGTTTAATTAACGTAATATGTTTCTATCTGCACATATTCTAGAGATTTTACAAATATTATTAAACACTTAAATGAAAACATAGCAAATCAGATAATTGAATAAACATCGTTGAAAAGGAAACGTCAACTATTACGATTTTGCCCTAATAGATGCACTTGAAAAGGAAACGTCAACTATTACAATTTTGCCCTAATAGATGCACTAAGGTATTTTCATTGTCATTTTACTGATTCAATGATATAAATTGTGCTTTAATACCCTTATTAAGTTATTTATTGATCGATACTACACACCTTGACACCTAGTGTGTCCTTCTCTTTGGCTACATGCTACCGATTTATATGACTTAAATTTTTAGTGCTAAAAGGTCTAATGTCAGGAGTAGAAGATTCTGTTAGAACAGCTGTGTAAGCTACTATATGTTTATAATAAAAAAAAATATTATATAATAAATATTTGTTTCTACAGATTATACAGGAGACTCGTGCGAACAAGTTAAGGATTGGTGCTCCGAAGAAAATAATCCCTGTAAGAACGGAGGAGAATGTACGCCAAAGGGACCTGTTGGATATACGTGCATGTGTAAGCCAGGTAGGTAGTCAAAGACAGGTGTATGGTATAACACAACCATGAAACATACAAGAAGGTGTAGTCCTGATGATCAAGATGGTACCGCGGTGTATTTCCGGATTGGTAGCTATACATAGTCATGACGTAATATCTCATAGTCTTACACACATAACAGTTCAAATAACTGCCAGAATTGGTTCTAGTGTGGTGAGACTGCTAAAACCGGTGTTTAATCTGCATTTATGATAAGCTTTGAGCACTGCATGGATTTTTCTAAAACATCTATCTTTTCAATAAAAAATATACTGATTGAGTAGTTATGAATAAGAAATTACTGCGTGCTCTACAATTGCGCTGGCATGTGTTTGAGTATCCATCGATGCACAAGAGCAAAGAAAGCTCTAGCTAAGAAGCCCATAAGCTAAGCTAAATACTAGGATAATATAACGTCTGCATGACAACCTTATCCCAAAGCTTAATGCGTATTGGTTTTAAGTAATGAATTATTTTAATACTTCGGTGTAGCAATGTTACAATGTAGTAAGATAAAAAAAAGTAAGTGTTCCATTTTGTAGTGTATACGTATATTGTATTTTAATCCCAGGGTACAGCGGTGTTACGTGTAACATTGACGCTGATCCTTGTAGTACAAACCCATGTGCGGGCGTAGCAAGATGCCAGTCTACGGTAACAGAGTATATCTGTCAGTGTGAACAGGGAAAAATATTCACCGGAAGCCAGTGCAGAGGTATGCATTACATACATTAAGTTATTTTATAACTATTCAACTTATATAAACGTAATATATGTCAATCTTGCATGCATGATGTTACGCGAAAGTGTAACATTGTGCTGAGGGGAAAATTAGATTAGTCGCAAGACACCTGTCCTGCCTTATGACTACAAACAATTCTTACATGCGCCAAGTTAGAAATCGAACTTAAGACGACTCGGGGTGAAAATCGAATGTGTTTACCATAATTGTCATGAATGTCTAGTCAAAGCTTGGGTTATTATGATTTGTTTTACTAAGTTACTTATATCTGAACGATTTAAGACACATTTAACATTTAAGGTGTTGTAATCCATTTATATATTGATAAATATTAAAATACTTTCCTGATTATTGCAGATGATCCCACAAGACCGGTCATTTTAATTAACAATTTATATGGTGTACTTGACGCGCCAACCCTACAAACACCATTCCGTTGGATCACCAAAACGATTTCTATAATGTTTATGATCAGAGTGCATGCTAGTTCTGACCATGAATTGGCGAGTTTGTTGAATATTTACGTGTAAGTAAAATATTTAAAACAAAGAAAGTATCATTATGCTATCCATATGAAGAATATGGTGCGTCCGTCTGTAAGTCCTTCATTCCGTCCGTCCGTCCCACCATTGTCTGCAGAAAACCTTAAAAACTACTGATTGGATTTGAATGATACTTGAAACATAGACAGATGAAAATTGGCAAAAATGCAGAGCGCAATAACTTTAATACTACTCTATTGCTGAATTATCTCCTTCTGGGTTTTCAGTGAAACCTGAAGCATAGAAACAGGGCAATATGCACAGATACAGTGCGGTAGAGCCAAATACATACTTGTTGATTACCTCCGTGTTCATGTTCACAGTATGCATTAATAAGAAATATGTTTTTTTCCGGGACTAACTTAAAAAGTACTGAAGATATAGTTTATAAATTGATAGCAATATGGGAAAATGCATATTGAAAGTACGTTAATGCTACCGTTTATAATTTTATTATTTTATAATTATTTACCGATTACTGACATGACTTACTTGTACATGGATATGTATTATTGTAGAAAAACACTGGTCATAAGCTCGATAACAACGTCAGTTTATTTATAGTTTTTGTTTTAAAACTTCATATTCATTTTTTATGAGAAGTTCAGAGGGGGGGGGGGGGGGGGGGCGGAGGCTGGTATGTTATTTATTATAACCCGTTGCTAAGTTTTTATTCATTTTTTTGTCTAGAACTTTTACTTGGGTTTCCCCCTGCGTTTGTATAAAATATTTAAGAGTCTTCTGTTATTGTTTTGGTGAAGATATGGCACACTGTTTTCATATTATTTTCAAATGGTTGGTCGTATGCAGATAATCTCATGCCCAGACCTCATTAATATATCAAAGGGTCACAAATCTATATTACATAAAGCAAACGCGCAGATCGAAAATTCCACCAATTTATATTTAAGAGCAACGTCACCTTTTGTGGTCAAAGGTCGAAATTTATGTCTGCTCTTACTCTTTTGTACCGTACAAAGGATTTCCAATAGCTTCAAAATGTTTAACACATAAGGCTTATGGGCAGAGTACATGTTCCTCTTTCAAAATTGTTCAAAGACATGAATTCCATGCGGAACTCTGGTAACCATAGCAAAGGAACAACTTTAAATATATACTTAACAAAACGTATAGACCTTAGTTCTAATAATGACCCTGGGATCAAATCCAGGGGTCACGGTTTTTTTACATACTGATATTAGAAAATCTTTTTCTTCGTCTTCTTGTCTGAAACCGCTAGGCCACAACCATTGATATTTTGTATGTAACCTCATATCGTTGTTCTTCACCATATTCATTCATTCTATGCACAAAGGGACAAAACTGGCCTCGCACTGGGAGTCACATGTTTCCTATGGACCTAAAGAGGGACAACTTGGAAAATAGTATTATTTTCTAAGCTTGTCTGATTTTTAAGAAATCAATCGAAGCTCTATGATAGCCTTCGTCTCAGCATCATCATAGGCGCTAATACAATACATTGGCCATAACATAAACTAGTTCAAATATTAGTGATGAAACTAAAAGCAGATGTATTAAGTACTTAAACTGTGCCTTTGATAATTAAGTCATGCCTTTTCGTCTAGAAGTAGAAATGGATTAATTATTTCAAGAACGTTTTATAATGCTATTCTGTTAATCTTTTCAGGCAAAATTCATTACATCCAAACTATCAGGATTATATGTACTGGATATCCGTTAGTCGCAGAGGAATTTGGGTAAAAAATGACACGTCCTCCTGGTTGGGTGTCACGTTTAACGAAGATTTTGGAAGTGAACTGGGTGATGGGAGTTGGCATCATTTTGGTATTGCAATAGTTGAGAATGGTATGCTGTCGGCCACTTTAGATGCCATCACGATAGACGATGCTGTTGAAGTTGTATCCCCTCCGGCGGGGGAAAAGAAGTATGTTTTATAGTATACTTTATTTCAGATTATGAACAGTATATAAAGTAAGTTATGTTCTATATTTTAAGGAAGACTCATTTTTTTTTTATATTTTGCCTCCATCTGTAGATTTTAAAGATATTAAATAGGGTAGTTTTAATGACTACTTTAAAGAAATGTTGATATATTATTGTAATAAAAGCTAGTACATTCGTATCTGAATATCAAGTCGTAATTCAATGTTTTCTACTTGTTATTTTAAGCGTGCAGATATCTCTTGGCTATTTGAATCTAGCCGAATATCAGGATGTATCTGTATGGGACGTAACTTTAACGAGCCGCGATTTTGCACTAGCGTCTGTTGGTACTCAACCATCTGTTAATCCTATACAAGGATGGTGGAACTATGACCCTAAGACCTCAGGGATTCGTCTGACAGAACGGCTGCAGCATAATCTTCTAGGTAAAAACAAGATAATGCAAACAAATGAAATATTTAGACATTTGTTAGCTTTCTTGCATTAAAGGCAATTAGTATGTTGTTAAAAATGGAAAAGTTGCATCATTAATTCCATTCTCTGTTTTACATTTAAGGCCTGGTAAGATGTTCTGTTCAGAAATTTAATCAACAGAGCAAATGCAATCGATTGTTTGATTTTTAAATAACGACTAGTCATTTCATTAAGTCTAGTGTGATTATAATAATGAAACGCGTGCATCTAACAACAAAATCAATAAAAGTAATATCTTCATTAATAAAAATGTTTTTATTCTCTTTGGCAAGAAATGCAATGAAGAAGGATGTCTCTTTTTGGTTTAAGAGAATCATGTAATATATAAATTTCGTTGCCTTTTCATGATTTTTGATCACTACTTGCCAATTTTTCACCTTGCCCCTATGTCTAGAACAGTCCTAATTTCATGTTTATTCTAATTTATAGAAATATCGTAAGAGGTTTGTTTTTTATTTCATAATGCCAAATTACTCCCTTGCACGTATAAAATGTTTTAACAAACATTATTAAGATAAATGATTTTAAAAGTGTAAGAACTTATCAAAATGAGAATATATCACAAAGGTTTCCAAAACAATGACACTGCTTGATTCAGTTATAAGAGAGAGATGTTTGAGGTATTTGTGCGTACTTGTGACTATTTCAATCTCTAATGCTAATCATTATGGCTCTACTATTAGTGTTGTCATGTTAGTACTTTTGCTCCGAACCGGATAATACGATGGGCATTATTACTTACTGTTCGCAAAAGGATTTTGCATTTTGATAGTGTTAAAACATTCAAAAGAGGCTGTGTAAACTCCCTCCACGATTGAATTATGTTTATGGACAATTTAAAGACTGCTTGTTATTGGATTATAAGTAGATGTCACATTAAACAAGAGTGATTATGAACTGTAACTACGGTGAAACTTAAATTATATATTTGGTGTGTGGAACAGTACATGACTCACAATCAAAAGCAGCCACTGACGAACTATCACTTCAAACTTGATATCATAGTTGTTTTTAAATGCTACGTCTGACTGCTCTCGAACTTGTCATTGATTCTTTAAACTGCAATGTAATTATTGTGTGTTTGACTTTTTGACAATCATCTCCAATTAAGTTTCAAAATGTACATTCCTTTACAATACTTTTGTTATAAAATAAAATTAAAATGACCAATTTCCCAATAAATTAAATATTCTCCCGTGGTGTGATACTGATCAAAACTCGTGAACAAATCTGGTTTGATTGTTTTAGACGATCCGAACATACACTTCCCGCAGATAAACTGTGATGGTTTTGAAAACATAATGCATGTGTCTGCTGAAAGAGTTGTAGACAGGGATACATTTGTCGGCAAGATTGAGGAGGTCAAAGAAAACACCAATGAAACTCTAACATTCAAACACTCCCTTCCACCAAGTAAGTTGTCCTCCTGAGCGTGTAGTAATGCCTTATTTTTTTTTCTTCGAATAGTCAAGCTAAAAGGTAATTGCAATATTGATCAAAATAATGTTCTTTCTTTCCTCAACTTTTGACTTTGTGCAAAACTTTCTGTGATGTGTGACATATATTGTTTTGTTGTATTTCATTTACCTAATGCTAACTTAAATTACTATTTTTTTAAGGTTTGACTTGGGGATTCTATGAAACAGTTGTTGTCGGTATGAATAGTAACACCCTCAACTACGGAGAATGCAGAGTGCAGCTTGTGGTAAAATGTAAGCTTAACCATTTATCGTTGAAGTGTATACATTTCAATAACAGTACCCGTAATGATATAATACAGAACTTCTAGATAAAGTTGATAACGCTTATCAAGTGTTTCTTTTAATTTGTATTAATGCATTATTATTTCTTGTTGATACAAGCTATGTTTTTTACCATTTCTATTTGAAAAAGTAAATATTTTTAGTAATCTGCTCTTTTTGGGAAAACTATATTTTTTTTTTAAATTTACAGTATATTAAAATGAGGCAGTTAGATATCAAAAATAGCTTAGGCAAAAAATGACGAGATCATAATTTGTAATAAAATCGCTTTTCAAAGACAACGACGTGTGTCCAGCAGCTCGATCAGACAACACCCTAAGAGAAGTATGTCCTTCAAATGCAGACGCCGTGTGTGATCTCACGTGTTTAGATCCAAATGAAGCACTTTTTGCACCTGTTCCTAAATATATTTCTTGTGGAACGCTTGGCGTATGGGATACAACAAAACCGTATGATGATCTCGTCCTTCCGGGATGTACAAGTATGGCATGCGTTTTCTTTACCTTTTTTTATTAAAACGTGATTGAAAGTTGAAATGTTGTTGTTTTTTATTGTATTATTTGAACAAAATGCATTTAACAATTCCTTTTCCTTTTTTTGCAAGTGTTCTTAAGGGCCTTCCACAATGCAAAAGCTGGTTTTAAGGTTTAATATTTAACAAACATAATACATCTGTCCTTTGAAACATGTTAAGATGTATTAACGATTTGAGCAAAATTTATATAATAAGATTTCATCAGGTTTTAGCGCAAAAAGCATTTACATTTGAGGAAAAGTCCTTCAACAAAATGAATATCTTTTGAGGTGAATATACTCAAAATACTTAGCTTTGCAGTGATTGTTTCTGTTTAAAAGCATATATTGTTTATCGGAAAATAAAATTACTTTACTACTTTAACTACTTAACTGAACATCTTTCTTCTTTTAAATCTTGAGTAACAAAAAACGAATTAAAATGGTTGCCTGACATTTCGGGAAAAAATAATTCTTTTTCGTTAACGTTCCTCAACTCATTACTACACCAGAACGTCGTGCGAAGGTTGTATACTTTACTATTATCGAAACTAAAATTCAGCAGTATTTGAGTATTAATGATGAACTTTGCTTTATTCTTTTACTGGTTGAAACTGACATTCCTTAAAAAAACAAATGGAATCCAAACGACCCCGAGAACACGAGCAATTTCAGATGTGAAAAAAGTACAGTCATTACCGCACAAAATACACAAATGACTAAAACAACTATTAACACACATTATAACATTTTTCCAAACCTTGAAGTGAAACATTTCTATGTTGCATAGCAAAGTATATATAAATAGCAAAATCCCTACAAGAAGCATGTTAACAATATTTCATTGGTAAGTTTATTTTTAAAATATTAAGATAAACAGGACATTTTAAGAAATAAATGTTTTTTTGATTCAAAAAGATCTTTATATATTTTTACAAAACCTTCGGACTCGGGCCTGCGACTGTTCGAAATCATGGGCACAGGGTCTTAAACTCAGATTCAAGATGTAAGTTGATATGGGACCGAAGGCCCTTATGCACTAACGTCAGGAGTCAGAGTTTGAACCTTATACTCAGAAATGTAAATTAGTTACAATGTTCCATTAAACAACTAACGTTCAGAGGTGTACATAATTGTAGAATAAGATATTTCTTGTAGATACAAAAATGAGATAAATGCTCAAGTTTAAGGTTTTTGACAATAAAATACGTTTTGTTTAATTGATTTTTAAGTATTTTCGCCCGTATTCACTAATATCTTGAGAATGGATTTTAAAAGACCTAATCGACATAAGTATAGTTCCTTTTGACAAAAATCTAAAATTGGTGTAAGGTAAATTTTTACAAATTTCATAAGATAATAAAAATATCCAATTTTCACAATACAAAAAATGTATGTCAATATAAGAAGGTGTTTGATGATTATTATGATTGATTTCAGTCAGAGGGGACCCAATGTATGCAGTCACAAGCATGATGAAATTTGAAACAGTGATACCTTGTGGAAACTTAAAAAAAATTAACACTCATGTTACTAATAGATTGATTGATGTGTTAATGAACAATGTTAATGGTGAAAAGTGGACGGGACTTTGCACAGGTGCCATGTGTGATAACCTAGCAATCACAAAAGCAGCCTGCATCAGCAATACCAATATGTTTGAAGTTGGATTCATTCTTACATATGCAAGGTGAGTAAAGTGTTAGATAACTTCTTACTATGCATCATCATCAGATATTCCTGTCTAGATTGCGCTCATCGCATAAAGTTGTTCACTACTGCTTTTAAGGATGAGATCGGTCTAGTGGTATAATGGTATAGATGTGTCCGCCTATTAACCCAGAGGACGTGGCTTTGATCCCAACTAGTGGGACGTCCTTTTGGACTATTAAAGAAGACACAAAACTGATTTTTGCCCCGGGAACATACTCGAGAGTATTCACAGTCGAAATAATGTAAAGTCGTAGAGGTCAAATACACGACATTTTGCAAGAACACGTACATTCATGGTACGGTAATAATTTGTGAAATGTAAGCAATACTTATTGATTTAGAAACATATACAGATGTATTATTAGAAGTGTTAGATAAGTTATGACACTAGCGGCGTGATATCATTTTAGCTTGTGGCTATGCATTTAATAATCCCACTGTACCCCGACACCGTTTGTCTGAAATAACGTATTGTTTTTAAATACTTTTGATACACTGATATAAGTCTCTTCAATTAGTACTGCGAGTGTCAAAACAAAGTCTACCTAGACAAGACTTGATGTGGATGTCCAAACAAAAGTTACAGAGTGTGATGTCTTGGCCGTGTGGTGGGTGGGGGCGTTTTGTTTATCATGGTTGTCAATAACAGCAGATCGAACAGGATATAAGAATATGCCATTGACACTACTGTGCTCAGTTATTGGGACTCGGGCTACTTCACCATTGATTTAAAAAAAATACGTACATGGCACATCTGACACTCGTGGTTTGGTCTAGGTATCACGCTTAATGTTTTCTCCTACCCCCACTTTTGTATTTTCTTTGCTGGCAGACCAAACAAAATAGGGCAATGTTTCATCATCGTTGCATTATCTCTTAATTGTTGAGGGTCATTGTCTTTGAATTTAGAGATAAATACTATTGCCTTTTCAACTAATGCCAGATTATGTTCTGAAATCAACAAGTGCGGTGCTCAAGCATTTTAAAATATAATGGGCTGCAAATTAATTCATGGTATCTATAGCGAGTATCTTATTCTTGTACTTGACATTATCAATATCTTTATCAAAGTTCTTAAAAATTGACTGGCTGGGCCGGGGCACAATTTTAACGTTCGGGATTTAGTAGCTTTGTTGTCACATCAAATAAAACAATCATTGTATGCAAAGATGATTGTTCGAAAGAAACGCTTTACTTCTTTAGCAATACGATAACTGCTGTTGGTGGTGGAGAAACGTCCGTGTTAGATGCGCTCAGGATTATCATCCTGTTAGAAAAAGATTTGGGCATGCAGGTATATTTATATCATTTGTCAAACTTTAAAATCTCAATATGAATCATAGAAAATAAAAAAAAATACGTTAAATAATCAACATTTTACAAAACTTAAGTAAAAATCAGGTTGTATTGAATCTGAAGAAAAAAATCCATGTACTGTCATAGTCTAGGTGTCGATGTAACCATAACTATGAAATAAATTTGTTCAAGATATTTAAATTGCCAGATCCGAGATACAAGTGCTGGGCAAGGCATATCAATTTGACTCTTTTAATTGTTGAGTTAATGCCCCTTACCTAACTGGAAACAAATTTACTTTGAAGGAAATAGCTAGTGCATCCTTACTCGAAGACACTGTTGAAATCAGCATGAAAAAGGTCTGTGAGGATGGTTTCGCTCTCGTGATAAGCGATAATTCCAGAGTTTGTGGTAATTTCAATATTTTTCATTTCAGTTTGCTTTTCTATTGTATAGTGAAAACTTTGCATTAATTTCGTATTGTCTTTTGCAAACTACTTTTTTCGTATTATTTCAATTATTATAAAACCTAGATTGCCATTTGGCTAAACAGGACCTGGGTGGTATTCAATATTCAAATTAAGTTAATCTTATGGTCACATATCTTGACTTCATTCACTCTATTAGTCAGTTAATGATAATAAGTTATCCGATTAGCTTTATCGTTCTAAGATTAATCTACGACTAATATTAGATACCAGCCCACAACGAATTTTTGTATGGGCCAACATGACCTTGATTATTTATTAAGAGACCCCCCTCCCAAATTTACCATACTGCCATACTGATTTAAAGCCATCTACAGCAAATGTATGTCTATAAATCTATACTTTTAACAGTGCCCTGCGGCCCTGGTTGGAGGTACGACTTAGAGACAAAAGAGTGTGTTCTCTGTGATTATGGGCATTATCAGAACGGCATTGCGCAAACAGAGTGCATTCCTTGTAGGAATGACAAATGGACGAATTTCCGCGGAGCTAGGGAAGCGAATGACTGTATAAGTAAGCCCATATTAAAATCAAGTGCACTTTATATAGACAAATTATATTCGTATATTACTGTTTACAAATTGAAGGATTATTTCGATGTGTAAGCATTGAATAGTTGCGATGTTAACTCTTCCCAAATCCACAATGATTTGAGACCGCCATTTATGGATAATGTATCACGTCGAAACAGCTTAAGTTAAATATTAAGATTCCGCTTACCATTTGGGTGCTATTACATTGATTGTCAACCCACCGTAGTTTCAACTGTGAATGCGAATATGAGGCGGTGACTTCAAACCTGTTGAAAATGTGGAGTGTTCCTGTTCTGGTTTGGAGTGTAAAGCATGACTTCGTCATCAGGACAATTCACAATGATTTAAGACCGTGCCACTTTTTTCTTAGTTTATTTGCAAACAGTTAAATATTTTCGTATTTCCTTCCTGTCTAGAAACCTCATCTTCAGTGGGGTTTTTACCTTAAAGTGGCCTTGCAAAATGGTTACAAATGCTGGATAATTATATTTCCCTTGGTTTGTATTTTTAATAATAAGTATACAGCAATATTATTTAAATGTTTAATCTGTTTAATATTTCCAATTAAACCAATATGAATACTTATGTAACTACAGAAACAAGCTCAGTAGCAAAATGTTTAAACATAAACCCGGTTTAATGGCACTGGGTAAACCCCAAAGACATAGAACACAAAAACAAAAAAATAAAACAAGAAACATGGAAGAACAGCCCAAAACTCCACAAACAGCACAGTGCATAGATACTATCTATAAAAAAACTTGATATGTTCATCAAGGAGGGTTAGGTATAGAGCAAAACTGTAAAAAGGGTATTTGATGTCAATAAATCCGTTTTATCTATTTATAGATGTTCTGGATGAAAAGATATATACATCATCTCAATGACAAAAATACTTGCATCTTACAATTTGTTTATTACTAAGACCTTTAATCTGACAAAATACCTGTAAATGTCTATGAGGGCATGCGCGTTAAACGTTTAAATACAGTGTTAAATAAGATATTAATTTCAGTAAAATGTGCAGTTGGAATATACTATGATGTTGACGTGGAACAATGTGTGGATTGTAAGCGACATTACTTCCAGAACATGACTGGGCAGCACTACTGTTTTCCCTGTCAATTAGGATATAAGACAGTCGGAAATCGTTCTACCAGCATTGATGATTGTACAGGTAAATTACAGAGGGCGAAAAACATGTATAATACTTTAACATGTAAACATATTTGACAAATGATACATAATACTCACTTTAAAGAAGAATATTTAAAGTTATATGACACATATTCTTCTGGTGTTCGACTGGAAAACCTCTAAATTAACCTTTTAAATTGAACACATGCTTGGATGAAGTAACACTGTAAGATAGTACCACAAATACGTCACTGTACAAGAAGCGTTTTGCAACATCATTGTTGAAAGCTAGTCGAACTTGTTTAACGTTGCAAACTTGATATCGGGGTAAAACGGTAACTGTGGAGTACAACCGAAGAACTTGATCCGTAATATGAGCCCTTTTTAAAAATCGATAGTAGAAATGATATGTTTTATTGTGACTCCCTTGTTAAACTAACACGACCTGGCACATGTTTAAAAGGCAAATAATTTGTGAATTGCTATAAACAAGACATCAGAAACACAATAATACAATCGGAATCACACGTTCTTAAAATCAAAACAAGTTTATTATAGGTAATGTTTATACTTATTTACGTGGAGTTAAAATAGCATAAATGGTACTTGCAGAGGAATGCTTGCCTGGTTATGTTCGAAACCCCCAAAACCTCACGGAATGTGTTCGATGTGACAGAGGGACGTTTAGGAGTACCCAAGACGATTGCATTCCTTGTACAGATGGAAAGTACACCTTGGAGGATACTATTGCAATGGACTCGAGCTACTGTGACATGGGTAAATTTTGTAAACCGTATTGTTTGCCTCCCCTCTGGCAATTATGACCAAATTAACCTATTCACAAAAATAATAAAAAATAGTTCCTACTACACACACAAAGACACCGTGTAACATGTTGTAATTATGAACTTGTTTAGAAATAAGCGAATATGATGTAATATTTACCAGTAGAAGAATTAATGATATATAATGCTGAATGCACATGAAGCAGAAAATATGACATTCAATAGAAAAGTGGTTCACGGTTAGGTATCTCGGTTTATGTAAAATGTTTTAAAAGTTATAGCTAGATTATATAACAATACATAATATGTTTTGTGTTTTGTTAAACTCGCTTAACTTTCTTTTACAGATATTTGCGATCTTGGAAAATTTTGGAATGTTACTGCAAGCGTTTGCCAGCCATGTGATTTTGGCTATTATCAAGATGAAATGTACCAATTACAATGCAAAGTGTGTGCTTCCGACTTTTCAACAAGAGACATGGGCGCTCAAAATGACTCTTTCTGTGAATGTAAGGACTTTCGACTTTACTATTTAAAGGCGATGTCTTTAACTGGGAATTGTAATGCCTTTTATATCTTTCTTAGATTGAACTTTGTTTTCGATAAAGTGTCGCCATCGTACACATTCTTTGTACCTTGGCCAAACATTCAAAACATGTGCACACAGAAGCGTATGCAAATTTGGGCATCCCTTTTGATACATTAACTTTCAAAGATTGACAGAAATTAGTGAAAACAGCTTAATAAAGGACTGGATTAATAAGTATGCGTATAAAATTATTTTTAACGTCAACAGCAAATATGAAAACTATGAAGGTAAACTTTGTAAGATGGATTTCTTTTCTTAAACAAATAAGTTAAAAATGTGCCTTTGTAGGAGGTAAAGGATAGTGAAGAAATACAGTTTTAAGATTAAAATAAATGATTACACGGGATTTGATCATCAGCGCAGATGACGTTACATAAATCGTATCAATAGTAATTGATTGCATATATTATTTCATCTATAGTTTACTGCCCTGCTGGCCAAGAGTTAAATGCAGGTACAAATTGTGCTAGCTGTGAACGGGGATTCTTCAAGGCTAATGTTGGTCTTAACAAGTTCAATGCGTGTCAAGAATGCAGTACTGGAAAAACAACAGAAACGACAGGATCTTCCTCGGAATCTGAATGTTCAATCCGTAAGTAGTTTTGTTTTTCAATGAACAATAACATGGTTCGTACTTATACATAAGAAAAAAGTGAATGCAAATATAAACAGGTTCTTATGAAAACACAGGAATTTTATATATATATATATATATATATATATATATATAAAA
This sequence comes from Mya arenaria, assembly GCF_026914265.1. Lineage (NCBI taxonomy): Eukaryota > Metazoa > Mollusca > Bivalvia > Myida > Myidae > Mya > Mya arenaria. The sequence continues at coordinate 2,073,240 of NC_069123.1, forward strand.
ATATATATATGTTTTAAAATATCTTAATTCCAGAAATTGTCCCATGCTTTGAGGACAAAAAGCCTTTGAAACTATACCACTGAGTATATAAAGACCCTTTGCACGTACAAACTGGTATATAAAGGTCATTAATACCATAACACAGGTTACATGTATATAATTGCTCTTGACACGTAACACTGGCTATATAAAGGCCCTCTTCACGTTTCTCTGAATATCACCTTATATTGATTGCATAAAGGTCTTCGATATCGTCACACAATGTATATAAATGTCATTGGTACCATTACACTGGAATACAAATGTCCTTGACACGCTACACTTGTATAAAGGCCCTTGATCCATTATACTGTGTATAAAGGTCATTAATATCGATAGTCTGCATAAAAAGAGGTCAATAGCACGTTTCAGTGGAAATATGAAGGTTCTTATATTATATTAAGATCCATTATACCTTTAATATTGATATATAAATGTCCTTTATATAGTACCACAGGGTAAATACAGACCCTGAATACTGTTACACTTGGTACGCAAAGGCATTGATGTCGTTACACTGGGTATGCAAAGGCATTGATGTCGTTACACTGGCTATGCAAAGGCATTGATGCCGTTACACTAGCTATGCATAGGCATTGTTACGCTTGGTATGCAAAGGCATTGATGCCATTACACTAGCTATGCATAGGCATTGATGCAGTTACACTTGGTATGCAAAGGCATTAATGCCGTGACACTAGGTATATTAATATTACTGATACAGTTACACTGGATATATTAAGACCATTGATGCCGTTAAACTGGATATATTAAGGCCATTGATACCATTAAATTAACACCGGTGATTGACTTGCAAAATTACTTGCAAGTACACTCAAATACATTTCTATGGTGTGTGATATGATATGTAAATAGTAAACGATTTAAAGTTTCCATTAAACATTTAAGAGAGTGGGATAAAAACTCAAGATCATTAAGTCACACTTTGGTGATATGTAAAAAACTCACCTTTTACTATATATTATTTGATAGGTCATATAATTGCGCTTATGATCAACAGATAAATGTGGACCTGGAGAGATCAATACTGAGAATGGATGCGTTAAATGTCCAATAGATACTTATCAAACAATGGATCACCCTTATTCAAGCATCGAGTGCCAACTATGTCAGAAGGATGGCATATTTGAAACCGGAACCATAGCTACAGGTGTGTCTAATAGCGACGAGTGTAAACGTAAGTATTTTACTAAATATCAAAAGGAAATAGCGTTCAATTTTGAATTAGGACTTGAATGACGGCATATAGAAATCCTGCTGTTTGTCTGTCCGTCCGTCTGTATCTACGGTTTCCGATCAATTAAATGAAAAGGGAAAAGTAAAAGGACTTTGATCTAGTAGGTCAAGTGTATGTGGTTAGTGGTCAAAGCCAATGATCAGGGTGTCCTTACGATTAAGGTTAATTTCCGATCAATATGTGAAGGACATTCGGGCTCAGGGATCTCAAAATTGGTATGGATGAGGTCAGTAGGTCATAGGTTATGGTCGTGGTGGCATTGAGCTTAAAGTCCGTTTACGATCGATAACCGGAGGGCACTTTTGCCAATGGACCTTAAATGCGTAGGCAGGTTGGTCTTTTCCAATAAATTAACCTTATGATTGTGGGGATAGTAGGTGAAAAGTCGAGGCTGAGAGACATCGAGCTGAAACTCACTTCTCGATCTATAATTCAAAGACATGGTAGGCAAGTTGTTCATAAACAGATGATCCGTATTTCTTTAAGATCAGAACAAATTGAAATGTAATTAAAACATGTTCACATACATACATGTTCAATAATGCCCATCAGTCCCAACTCAAATAGAACAGGCACACATTGACATCCACTCCATCTTTCAGTAACGTATCATTTTTGCGTCCATACTTCGTCCTTTACACTTGTTAGTTGTTTATGTTTCCAAACTACACGAGACGGTATCAATAATATGTTGAGGGCTCAAACTTAAAATCAAAATATTACCGCATTACAGTTTCAGATACGAGGTTATCAATCTCTTTTATCACTTTTACATAACAAATAAAAAGATCGCTGACAGCGTCGGCCAGGGATATTAAAACTCATCTACATATACAATTATATAATGTACAAATATCAACTTGTCATTAATATTATATATTGTAAATAGTTATATCACATTTCTGGTCGAAAGTGCCAAATGTTGCCTGGTAAGCGCACTCGCCCCTTACCAAGGTCACCGGGTTCGATTTCCGGCCTAGGCGCATTTGAGCTCTTTCGGTTGTCACCTAGCCGAAAAAGTGGGTTTTCTCTGGATTCTCGTGTTTTCCCCACAACAAAAGACCCCACTCTCGCACAACAGTGACTTTGCTTTCGTTATAGTGGCATATTACTGCCGTAAGATAATCTGATAGCGTCCGCGAATTGTTTTGTGTTAACCACTTAATTTTCGCGATAATTATCTAGCTATCTTGTTAATATTAGCGATACTTATTTGGTGAGATAAATGTCATAGGACTTAACATACTTGAAATTGCCAAGACTGCCACCCATAACCCCTTTTAAGCTATACTGGGTGAGTACCTAAATCGGAACACTTTCAGCACTATTTGTGAAATATTTTTAGTTAGACTTGCACCACAACTACAAATTTTTCCATCAGCATACTAGAATTCAAGACCAATTGGTTGATATAAATGGCATTTTTCAAGATACCACCAATCTGCATGAAAAGTACTTTATTAACTGCACAATCAAGGACTGCCATTTTCGTCCTCGGAGTACCTAAATATGGAATAGTTTTAACTCGTTTTTTTTATTTTTATGTATTCTCTTAGAATTATTGCTCCATGTTTTGTTTAAGTAAATTAATAATTCATGTTATTTCCACCTTGTCTTTTTTGTCATTTTTGTCAGTAAAATTTGATGATTTTAGTAAAATACAGGCTGTTCCAGTATGCTGTGATTGTGGCAAGCATGAAATCTTTCCCCCGAGTGCCATGTATTGACATTTGAACATGAAAAACTTTAAATGATCGCAGTATTTGAAATACTTACCGGAGAATCGTGTTCTTTGGAACTTCTATTTGAAACAAGCGTCTTTATTGATTAAAATCGTAAATAAACTGATCTGGATCGGAATAACACTTTTATAATGGGTGTTCCATATTTAGGTACTGTTCCAATTTAGGTACTCGCCCAGTACGACACTAACAGGTTAACTCGATATGGTTTGCGAATTTCACTTAATAAGTAATATAATAATTGGTTAACTTGATAAGGTTCGTGTGACAACTTATCTATAAATATATTTCTCTAACTCGTTATCTACTTATTATTTGCGAATTTCACTTAGTAAGCGGTAACACGAATCTTAGTTAACCAGTTAATATGTTACTTACTAAGTGGAATTCGCAAATCATAACTGCAGCACCTGTTAGCGCCTGAATCTTGTATGCATTTATAGGTAACTGGTAACACGGCAGTTGTATGCTTCCATAATTAATAAATATATTGTCTTCATTATCGTTGTAAAACGTAAAGTTTAAACTAAACTGCCACATATTACAATAACAAGATTCGATCTAATTAAAGCCTCTACCAAATTAATAAATTTTCATTTCAGCCTTCTGTGCATCTGGGTACATTATCAACGCCAAATCCACTGGTTGTGATCCGTGTTCGCGAGGATCATACAAAAACAATGAGGACAGCCGGTTCGCTGCCGAGTGTACTTGGTGTCCAGTGGGTACCACAACCGACGGCATGGCATCTACACATGTAGACAACTGTAGCATTCGTAAGATTAGATTTTTTTATTCGCGTATGTGTCTTTAGTTCATATTACCATTATCTCTATTTACAAAACACAATTACACGAATTATTCATCGTATAATTATTTGTTTTGTTTGCAGAAATAGTCAACAAATTAGTGATGATTTGCGTTATTAGCATTGAAGCTTTCATTTATTCACATCTTTCTATCAACATTAGCTAAAAGTGGTGTAGTGTTTATGTGTGTGCCTCTCACAAAAGAGGTTGTCTTTTCGATCCCAACCACATATATCTACTCATGGTCTTTCAAAATGGACACCAGTGCTGGTTTCTACCAAGGATGAAGAGTTGAGCGTGATTTTATAAGACGTTGACTTTCGTCACAATCGAATCAAGGAAAATGAATAGTTGAAAGTAATAAACAGACCAAAACTAAAATCTACTCAATCATGACACAAAAAAACATTTATCGTCAATAACAAAAATAGGAATAATAATAATAATAATAATAATAATAATAATAATAATAATAGTAATAATAATAATAACAATGATAATAATTATAATAAATAATAATAATAATAATAATAATAATAATAATGATAATAATAATAAGTCAATGTATAATTTCATATTGCATACAGCCGTTTGCACTGCGGGGCAATACATCTTGAACGGTGCCTGTACCGAATGCCCGATAGATACATTTTCAACCAAGAAACTCCCAACATCCGAGACAGAATGCCTGAGTTGTACCGATGAGTGTGATCTTTGTGTGATTCGGGGAACTGAGGGAACCGGTGCAAGTAGTGTAGAAGAATGTAGAGGTAAGTAATTGTTATATTATTCGTATATATTGGTAAACTGGTCATCAACATTTGATTTAATGAAAAGCAGATAATTTTTGCGGGTCTATGCTGTATAGACGGTTTGATACATTTCTGAAGGTCTATGTTATATTGGCGGTTTGATAACATTTTTGTGGGTCTATGTTGTATGGACGGTTTTATTACATACGTAGTTTCTGCCTTGAAAAAGTAGAGATATATACACTTTTTTACATTTCAATTAATGCATTTGCAAGTGTTAATATACTTTTTAATATCAACTGTAGTAAAAATAAACACACATTTGTTTTTCAAAGACACAAAATATGCCATAAATTAATTTATCAAATGTGATATAGCGTATTGTCCGTCGGGTCGGATGATTAACGCTGACTTTAACGGCTGCATACCGTGTCCAATTGGGATGTACAAGGACAATACATTGGATAGTTTTTCGTCTGAATGCACGCCATGCCCAGACGGTTCAGCAACACAAAATGTCGGAGCTACCCAAGCTAGCCAATGCACCAGTCGTAAGTGAATGTTATGGCCATTCTTTAACACGTATTCTTGTGTTATCATATCGTTCAACTTGAGAATAATGTAGTTTAATTCATTATGTTTCTCAACAAATAAATACGAAAATTTAAAAATTACTTTGATGATTATTTCAATAAATCATGTAAATAAAAAGTAACATATACTGCTGCAATCTGATGTATGATATGTGTTTTGAATAAAAATGTATAACTTACATGAAATTTATGTATCACTTACCTATTCCCTGTTGATTGAAATCAGTTAATGACGTTGTTGTCTTTGTTGTTTTTGTAGTTGTTGTTAGTGTTGTAGTAGTTTCCCCTTTTTTCATGAAAATATTCAACTGTATATTTCATAATGAAATTCATCCTGATGCATGGACGAAATGAGCTACTGTGCTCAAATAAATGAATGATCATTTGAACTAATCGAAAAGGAACAACTCTTTCACAAAATGCAGTTAAAATATGTTTATTTTGTTTAAGAAACTACTCAGTGGTATAAATCAAATAACATTGTTATCGCTATAAACTAAAACTATTTTGGTTTAAGATGAAGAGGAAAGCAGCCCTGCTGTTATCATAGGTACTTCTATCGCTGGTGGATTATTGCTGATAGTTGTCATGGCATTCTTGATTTACCGGTATGTATGGTAAGGGATGTAATTATATATGAAAACACCATATAGTAAATTCTGCCATTGACTCAGGTTATTTTTAGATGGTAGATAATGTACGAATTGAATATATAAATGTTTAACTGTATTACATTTTTATTCACAAATTATAGCAAATAAAGCAAAAACAACATGGTTGCGGAGACATATTCAAACTCTGCCGATAAACAATAAGATATTGATAAGCAAGAATACTAATTTATCATGTTTTGTATTTAGCCTGTTTGGAATTCATGACATTAAGAAGGTTATTTCATATTAGTCCCAATTTGCACTGTTATTTTAGGTGCTTTTGTTGCTGGTGGAATAATGTTTGTTATGTCACAAGGTGTTTTTGTAATCTAATTTGAATGCATTTAAGATGATGATTCTCGAATAAATAGCTGTATTGAATTCCATACAGATTTAGCAAAATAAGTTAATGACTTCTTACTGTAGTTAGTTCTGCAAAGAAAACTTAAACCATTATGGGTGGCGGTCCGCAATGAGTTGTTTGTGGTATTGGTTAATGAATTCACTTCAATTAAGTATTCAGGCATTAGACCATGCAAAAACTTGTTAATAACAAGTCAAAAATTAAAGTGACATATATCATCAAAAGATAACCAGTCTAATTCCTTGAACAAAGGACTGGATAACATTTTAAATTGTCCTAGCCTTATTTTTATACCGGTTTGTATGGATAGGGATACAAACGACTTTAGTGTTAATGCTGCACCTACTACATGTATGGGCAATCCCCCCTAATAAATATTTTTTTGAATAGAATGGACAAAATCTCCACTGGTATGTTTCAACTTTCATGCCATTTTATCAGGGTAACGATGTAACGAGTTCCTAATCAATACTAAGTGTACATCAAGGATATATTGATAACATTGAATTTTATCAGACTCAGAAACAGGAACAAGAAGTTACCGGAAGAAGAAAGTTCCGACATGACTGATGCTTCTAATCCGATGAACGTTTATAATATATTGCATGGTATGATTATATTCTACAACGGGGTTTTTATATTCATAAATATGTCCAAACATCTTTGTATTGTATATTGATCAATTGTGATTGAATTCTACTAAAACGATCATGCGAAAGTACAAACTAAAAAAAATCATGACAGCAGTAGCCTTGAATTGATTGAGACTGTTTTTTGTGCAACACTTGCAACTTTTAGATGCCCATGCATCACGTTATTATATTGGTTTATCATGAAAAACGGAAAAATAAATATCTTCACCGTCTGTCTAGATAAATATTTATGTTTGTTGCAGACGGAGAAAATGACATACCGACTAGTACAGACGAATATTACGTCATTCCTGCGGACCTAAACGTTTCAGTAACAGGAGATGCTCAAGCAAGTACTGGCACTAATGCAAATGGAAGCAGTATACATGATCAAAATACTGATACTGCCTCTTCAGAAAGAGATGTCTACACTCAACTAGACGTGGATAGTTCAAATGACAAAGACAAAGAATATCTTTGTCTGTACTCGCATGATTCCATTGGGTATCTGGTTCCATTGCAACTCAGGAACATATCCGACAACACAAACGAAGAAGGGCACAGTAATACATCAGTTTTGTAAATTATTGGACTTCCGATTTTACAGATTGAGACAAGTCTGTCAATTTGATGGTGTGCTCCATTTGAAAATGGAGTTCAATTTCAAGTTGTGTTGAATGATGATCATAAAAACATTCAAACAATGTTTCACTTGTTCCATTAAATGCATAAATGGACGTATAAATCAAAATTTATAATTATTTTCATTTCTTGTTTCACTTACATCGTGCATTACTGCTCTAAATATGCATGTGGAAAATAATCATATTTTAGTAAAGTTTATGAGATCTCTCATTAAGAACTCCTATTCTCGTTTGGTCCATCAACAATTCTTATGAAGTTGTTATTCATTAATGCTTAATACTTATGGCTTTTCAACGCTTTATAATGTATTATACAGAACTTACTTACAACCAAAACATTTGCTAAGGATAACCTACTTATATGGCAGGGTTATCACCTGGAAGAAGATTTTAGCAAATTAGCAAATATATATATTGTGTTTTATTTACAGTTACAATGATGCTTTTCATAATGAAACTGTTTGATCAAACAGTTTTAAACCATATATTTGCTAAGTCAGACTGTGTAAGATATGTATAGTATCAAACAATAACTTCATCATATCTTTGAAAAAAAAATGCATTAGGTACTCTGAATTGTATTCCTTCGTCTACATTTTACTGACCGTTCCAAGGCGGCAACTAACGATCCTTAATAAACACCCTTAGTTTATATATAATATATGAAGTGTGTTGTTTGTTTTCTTTAACCGTCTCCGTGGCCTAGTGGTTCAGGCGTCCGCCTATTGTTGGCAATTTATTAAGTATATACACAAACATCTACAATGATATGGCATACATTATATATAATGCATTTTACTTTATACCAAAGTTTGGAGTTGGCCTACTCATTTCAACTTAAATAGAGCTAATATGCATCTGAGATAAAGTATACAAACGCATATAAAGAATATGTAACAAACAAAAGAAGAGTATTACAATCAGGTCTAATTGTATTTTTAAGAGAATTGAATGGGAAAATTCATTTGAATATGATGGTAAATCATGGTCAAACATTAATTTTATTCAATTACTAATAATAATGAAACAAAAATCCCTAACCCTACAATGAAGACATGAATTATATGTAATGAACTATTTGTACCAAAGCAACTCTGACACAACATATGCAAAAATCTCTGTGATAATACAGAATATGTTCTTAATTGTTTGTTACACAAAAACAAAAAAATCCCCCCCCCCCAAAAAAAAAATAACAATGTTGCATAAATGTTAACTATAACAAAAATGTTAAGTTGAGATTTTAAGGGCAAATGCAAATACTGCTTTCATTACAAACTAATCCGAACAACGATTTCTATAAACTTAAAAAAAAACTTTTAGTGTTTGAAATGATTAATGAATTTGATAAATATCATGTTTAATAATCACAATTAACTTAATTTCAATTCATCAATTCTTTAACAAGTCTTGCTTAATTCAGGTATATACTATAAGATAACATTTGGGAGTTAAATATGCTGCGCACATGTGTTCTTTACTAATTTAGATAATCCACAGTGACCTCTAGATAAGCCACTAGTGTTATAAACGGTCTCAAATGCTACTCGCATTACCGAAAAAAAACATTATTATTTATATATATATATATATTTATTATTTTCTGTAAGGGGATGGAGGGCTTTGGCTCATACATGTATTATATATTGTTTGACGAGTACAGTACGATTAGCGAGTTAGACCCACTCTCCGCCGTAGTGATGTATTTGTACAGTAAAACTGCGATTGCTCAAGGACGCCGGCGGCCGAGCTAAAATTTCGAGTGATCCGTTGTTTCGAACGACCCAAAGTTCCATTTTAGTCTGTTATGAAATCTCTTACAATCTTTTTCCAAAACAATGATACAATAAAATAATGACCTCGATTTTGCGCATAATTGGTGTATTTGGAATCCGCAATGATGCACGACTACTCGACTTGTTTAGATTGCGATCCAGTGTCAGTATTTTGTATAAGAAAAACGAAGGAATCATTGTCGGTACTAAGCTTTGACCTAGACCAACTGCAGATTTTTTAACAACCGCCTTTTCAAATAACCGCAGTTTTACTGTATATATCTTGACTTGTTAATACAAACATTGAATCATTTATATATTGCATCTGTTTTTTTATATAAAACAGCAAACATTTTACGAAATTATGGACCATAACCCTTAATGGCATGCGTTTGATCAATACAATGCAGCGTACAATTTTATGATATTTATTATTGGGGGTTGAAAATAGCTAGTGACGTTTTGGGGAATTTTCACCGAAAACATGGCATATGTTGAAAGTGACTGGGGTCAGACATACGTTCAAAATTCACAGCACATGGTTTGACCATAGTCACTGTTAATTGCAAAAATCTTGAAATAGTGGCATAGCAAGTATCAGGTGTGATATATTTATCAATGTTTATACTATATCAAAATAAAATGCCATTAATCAATCATGGTATAACTAAATATTGACAACACGAGCAAGTCTCGTTCTGATATACAATGGCAAAAAAGACTATATTGTAGTTTTCTATAACTTATCGTATACATACAATTTATAACGGCAGTTTCCACACGATTATATAAAATAGTATGTGTGAATTCTTAATATAGAATTGGATTTTTTTTTTCAATTGTATATCTATACTTTTATTTTATTTACATCCTTTGCCTCGAGTTGCAATTAAACTAAGAAAAATAATCGGAGGAATGATCTTATTCTCTTTTTAACAATCTGACCGCAGACTTGTGAACATTTTCAAACACGTTCGTACAGTAGCACAATGCATACAAACATTGTTATTTTACACTGTTGGTATATGTGCGAAACATAAAAACAAGACATGGTGTAAGCTTTAGAACTTCCTCTCAATTATGTCGTGATTATTTTGCTTTGTGCATATAATACTTGCTAACTCTTTACGTATTATTGCTTCAGTAAATCATTTGATTAAGTTCAAAGAATGATGCAGTCAAAATGTCTGATTATATATTCCACAATTTTGACGTTCGCCTTTGACGATATTTGTAAGCATTGGCATAGTTACAGTTTAGCATTTTGTTAGCAGAAAAAAAACTTTAAGAAGTAACACGCTGTTTTATAAGTCGAATAACAACAGTAAAATTTGATATCATCACTGCAATATTTTCACTGCAATACATTCACTGCAAACTAAAGAGTGAACACTTTTGGATCCACATAACAATCCATTCTAGTTATCTCCCATTGATCAAAACTAAATTGGTCACGTTCGAACCAGAAAATGATGCCAACATAATAATTTGAAATTTTAAAAAAGGTTGTATGAGTTTAAATAAAGCTACATTTGGAAAACAAACAACTTAACGTTTATTAGAAAAATTGTTATCCTTATTTTTTTTCAAACGTTTTCTTTAACTTTAAACCAAAAGGTTCGAACATTTGCTTTAACACACAGCAAATTTCAGACGAATCCAATTGATCGAACATAAATATCTTATTTAAATGTTTGAACGTAATACGAACTTCCGGAAAATTATCACAATTACTAACAGATAAGCTGAAGGTTTTACCCCAACCACACCGCAATTTGTCACAATCTAGCGTGGTATTCACTCTTTTACTGAAAAAAATACCTGCCCGTCTTCAAGCGAATCAGACTGATCTCTGACAGTTAAGAATTAATACCCATATATCATGAAACAAGCTCTAAAACTAAGATCAGTACTTTTATACAATGATTATACGCAATTGTTTTGTCAACAAGTGCGACCATTCAGTTTTACATTCCATAAATGGAGGCGTAGTAATTCGGTCATGTATTCATGTCCTGTTTAAGGTGATTTCGAGTATAAACCTCCTTTATTTGGAACATACATGAATTAATAAAAGTTCATTGATTAATGTAAATAAATGTTTGCTCTAAAAAACTAGTGTATAAAAAACTTATAATAAAAAAACATCGGAGAACATTTTCTCAACTAACCGGAAATAGAAAATTGACAGCCATGTCATCAGATATAACTTTGCGTGAGGAGCGTCCCACGGGTAGTGGCGTAGAAAACACTCTTCAAAAAAGGGTAGTTAGAATATAAATTTAAACACAAATAAAACTTAAAAAACATGAAAAAACACAACAATTGTTGATTTCAATGTAAAATCGCCAGTAGAGCGAACAAGTTTCTTATGATATTCATGACATTCGTCAACAAAAACGATTTAACGCTGAAATAAAAAAAATATTTCTTTCATGCTTTTCGATGAAATATGGGGGTTTAACCAGTGAAATAACAACAGTGAAAATATCAATTTGAT